>NC_056567.1:31124515-31234300 GCF_013358625.1 Macadamia integrifolia | reverse complement strand
CAACTCTAGATCTACAGTTAGAGGTAAGCAAAGTTGGGTTTTGTGAACATTCACCGTACCCAAGCTTTAAACCCTTGATTCGAGTATGGTTTCTTGAGATCTTGTAAATCCCCTTTGAAATGATGAATCTAAGGTTTAATAGATGGTTTACGTGTTGATCTTGAAGGATTTGAAGAGATATTGACAAGGTGGAAGAAGCATTGTGGGTTTGAAGTGATTTGGAGGGTTTGAGGTTGTTCTTGAGCAAAGAAGGTAAGATGGTTTCCCATCACTTGAATCTAACCTAGATCTAGGTTAGAACCATCCTATAGGACCTTGAAGGTGTGAAGAATGGGTGGGGAAAAGCCCCATTTAATTCCCCAAAGAATGGAGAAAATGGGGAAGAAACAGGGTGTTTCCCGCCAAGACCGGTGGGTGCAACCGGTGGGCCCCTACCCGCCTATGGGCACCCACCTGAGAAGGCAGGGGGGCCTTCGGGCACAACCGACGGGCCAACCGGCGGCCAACCGGCGGGCCATCCTACCCGTCGGTCCTAGCAGGGGCCCCTGGCCCAACCGACGGGTGGAATCGGTGGGCCATACAGGCGGGCCCCTACCCGCCGGTCCCAACCGGTGGGTAGGACCGGTGGGCCAGACAGCCCACCTGTCTGACCCACCCGTGTGGCCCCGAGGGTGATCCTTATGTCTGATTGGACCCAAATCGGACGTGTGACCTTCTTTTGACGTTCTAAACACGATTTTGTCATCGGATTTCATTAATTTTAATTCTAAAATGGTGAAGTACTAACCCCGCTCAATTATGTTAGGTTCACCAAATCCTACCCGATTCGCACTGGATCTCACCCGTACCCAACGGGAATCTTTGTACGCTACAGGTAAGTGGGGAGAGGACGTTTGGCTTTGTTTCAAGGCATTGTTTGGCATTCATTTAAATATATCTAGTCTAGTCATGCCATCATGAATATGCTATGTAGTCTAGTCATCCCACACATTGATGTGCATATGTGCTATGTTTACTTTCCAAATGCCAATTGAATGAGATGTTTATATGTTGAATGTGGACATCATTGTGCATGTTGCATTGATAGACTAGATGCCGTAGTCGGCTTGGAGACGAGTGCATTGGTGGCCCGTGGAATGGGACACGGAGGCACTATGCAATCGTACTATTGTCATATAGGAGCATGCGGTATTAGGATTTTCACCATCCCGTGCTACGACCCTTCCCAACAGGGGTTAAGGTGTTGGGTTATCATTTGGGGGGAAGCAGGGGTCGCGGTCGTCGGGTCACTGTGGTGGTTAGACATAACGCCCGACGGGTCATGTAGGACAGTCGACAACCCCGGTGGTACATTCAAGAGGGCCAATCGTACTGCTTTTAAATTGCTGGAGTCAGCACCTTTATTTTTAGTTATTTACATTTCTGGTGAGAGCCGGTGGACGGCATTGTCTTTACTTTTCTGAGTACTCACGGTGGGCCTTCTCCGACAGCCCTATGGGCGTATCGCGGGAGGGAGTTCGCGGCTCGTACCCGGCGTATACGCGCACTGTGGTTGTAGTAGCACTAAAACCGAGGACTTAGTAATGTTGCTTAGGTGGATGTGATTTAAAATGTATAGCATGGCATGTAGTGCATATGATGTGTTGTGATGTGTGGACTGTTGTGTGGTCCATCTTTCTACTTACTGAGCTAGTGAGCTCATCCCACGTATAACCCCGTTTTTAGATGATTTTGCAGGTCATACATCTGAGGAGCACGGGGTGGGTCCCACAGTCAAGTTTCCTAAAGAGGACTGGTGGACCCCTGAGGAGTTAGAGCACGGCACTGACTGCTCGTGCGAGAGTTGTGCTACGGGACAGCAGTTCTGGGGCCGAGCTGAGCTCCACCTTTGGGACCGTGCTGAGCTCCACTTCTGAGGCCGAGCTGAGCTCTACTACTTGATGCCGAGCTGTGTACTCTGATTGTTTTGGTGGATTTCCTTATGTACTTGATATTTGAATTTTATTCTTTTTGTGTAAATATCATACCTTCGGGCCCAAATGTATATAATTATTGTATCACTATCCGGGTATCAAGTATTATGGGATTATTTACAGGTAAAACTTAGTCTTCCGCTGATCTGATGAGTTTATATTAGTTGTGTGTATGCTGTGGTGGAATACAGTATCTGATGATCCTGGCAGGTTTGGGTTAACCGGTGTTAACTCAGTCACTGGCCCGGTTCAATGTGAACGGGGTGTGACACTATATGCATCTGCTGCAGCCCGCAGGCAGCAAGCATGCGAGCAGGCTGGCCTGTTGGCCAAAGCACGCCACGCGCACGTGTTTATAGGTTTTTTCGGTGATGACTATAGGAGATCCGTCAGTTCGATTTTTGCATATCATATATCGTCAGAATTGTATTTTCAAGTACTATTCATCTATACAGTCATCTTAATTGGATTCCTTCGTATATAAAATGCCAAAATTGGACCCCTTCCCTCCGCACAGGGATTTCTAGTGTTTCAGAACTGGGAGTGTTTCGGGGTTATCTGGCTAGGTAGGGGATGAATTTTTAGGGTGTTTGGGCTAGGTGGGGGGTATTTCTAGGTTTCCAACAAGACTGTCCATGTGCACGGTATATATGCGACAAGGCGTGATTTTCTGGGGATGATTGTCGAAGATTCGTCGACCAAATTTTGGCATATCATATATCATCGGAATCGTGTTTTTGAGCACTATTTATCTGTATGGTCATCTTGATCAGATTCTTTCATATATAAAAAGTTAAAATTAGATCTTCCTCTCTCCCACGCGAGGATTCTAAGGTTTCGGATAGGGAATGTTTCCATCAGCATCTCTGTCGGTCGAAAGCTGGAAGTCACACCCAAGATGCATATTTCATCAAGCCAGAGGAGGGTGATAAAATTAGGTGTCTACACCCTACAGCATTGATCCGGTCAAAGGAGGCACCAAGCCCTCCGACCCTCTTGAAGAGAGAATGGGAAAAGAAGATAAGACTCATTTGGAGTTTACAGCTTCCCACTGATCTGAAGAGCCACATCTATTCATTTCTGTAAGAACCATGAGCTCAAGAGCTACATGAGCTCAAGCTTAGGCCCTTCAAAGGAAGGAGCATGTACGCAAAGAAAAGAATAGCACAAAGAATGATGGTTTGCATGTACTATGCTTGAATCAACTTCAATGGGAAGGTCCATGATAGTGGTCAAAGATGTGACCAAGGAGAAGGGATGGCCTCAATCAATATGCTTGAAAATTTGGACTTTATAGAAAAGGGATTAAGCAGTCTCCATTGCTTCTCACCCCTCAGAAAGTTCAGCTTTAGAGAGCATGAGGTTGATCAACTTGTATTTGTTAAGAAACAAGCATCTGTTAAAGAGAACAATGTCAGCGCCATTGAAGAAATAGCAGTGACTTTCCTGAAAGAAGAAAAAGGCCCTTTGCCGCATCTACTCCTCCATTTACCCATTGACCCACTGCTAAACTGGAGAAGCATTAGAGAGAACTTCAAGTTTACTCATGTTACCGAGTCAACCAGCCTGAATACCACTGATAAAAGCATCAAGTCAGTCATCGAGTTTGTAGTTGAGTCTGTTGTTGAGTCTTTTGTTTATGATTATATGTCAGTCTTCCCTCTTGAGGAAAGTCCAAAGTCCATGTATGTCGAGTCTGTTACTCCTTTTATGAATGAATTTTCTGATTCCGAGTATGACTTGCCTAATTTTTCTGATGACGATCTTAATAAATATCATAATCTAATAAAACAATACAAACCAAAGAAAGCCCAACCCATCTATGAGGATACTTGAGTTATTAATCTAGGAACTGACCAATGCCTTAGAGAGGTAAAAATTGATCCTACCCTGGATGATGAAGAAGCAGAGTAGATGATCAGTCTTTTGAAGGAATTCGCCAAAGTGTTCACTTGGTCTTATGAGGATATGCCTAGTATAGACCCCAACATCATGTAATATTGATTGCCGACCCACCCTAGGGCAAAGCCTATCAAGCAGAAGCTCAGAAGATTGCATCCAGAATGGACTGAAAATATCAGATAAGAAGTTGTGAAACAATGGAATGCTGGTTTTCTCCAAGTGGTGAAATACCTCCAATGGTTGGCCAATATAGTACCAGTGCCAAAGAAAAATGGCAAGGTACGAATGTGCATAGATTTCTGAGATCTCAATAAGGTGAGCCCTAAGGATGACTTCCCACTACCTCACATTAATGCATTAGTCGACAACACAGCAAGGCATGCCTTTTTATCATTTATGGATGGATTCTCAGGATACAATCAAGTGAGCATGCACCCAGAGGATTGTGAAAAGACAGCCTTCATCACTCCATGGTGAACCTATTATTACAAGGTGATGCCTTTTGGACTGAAGAATGCTGGGGGCGACTTATCCAAGAGCAACTACAACCATATTGCATGACATGATGAACAAAGATGTGGAAGTTTATGTGGACGATATGATAGTAAAGTTAAGGGATCACCAGGGGCATATTCCCACGCTAAGACGATTTTTTAAAAGGATCAAGAGGTATTAGCTGAAGTTGAATCATCAAAAGTGTGTATTCGGGGCAAAGGCAAAAAAATTGTTGGGATTCTTGGTGAGTGAAAGGGGCATTGAAGTCAACCCTATCAAAATCAAAGCAATCTAAGAGATTCCCACGCCTCGCATTGAGAAGCAGATACAAGGATTTCTGGGTCACATCTAATATATCAGCAGGTTCATAGCACAACTGACTATGATCTGCAAACCAATCTTCAAGCTGCTGAAGAAGGATCAGCCCACATAATGGAATGACCAATGCCAACAAGCTTTTGATAAGATCAAAGGATATCTTATGAACCCACCAATTTTGACGCCGCCGGTGGAAGGAGAGCCACTTCTATTATACTTATTAGTGGGAGAATATTCCATGGGCTCATTGCAAGCACAAAAAAAAAAAAAAAAAAAAAAAAAAAAAAGCAGAGAAGGGATTGGAGCATGCCATCCACTACCTCAGCAAGAAGTTCCTGGAGTATAAGATATGGTATACATCTTTAGAAAGAACTTGTGCTGCACTGATTTGGGAAACAAAAAGGTTGCGACACTACATGGTAGCATATCCAGTACATTTGATCTCAATGATGGATCCAATCAAATACCTCTTTGAGAAACTGGCTCTAATAGGAAGGATGGCTTGATGGCTGTTATTGTTATCAGAATTTGACATCACCTATATTGCTCAGAAATCTATAAAGTGGCAAGTTGTAGCCGATCATTTGGCTACCCACCCCACAAGATGGAAGAGCCTTGGATGATGACTTATCGAATGAAGAAATCACAGCAATAGAAGAAGAAGACATAGCTAATGAATGGCAGTTGTTGTTTGGTGGAGGAGCTAATCAAAAGGGGTGTGGTGTGGGAATATTGCTTGTCACTCCTGACGGCCTTTACTTGCCCTTGTCATTCCACCTTGATTTTTCTTATACCAACAATATTGTCGAATACGAAGCTTATGCCTTGGGGCTCAAAATTGCTCTGACCATTGGGCTAAAAAAGATCAAGGTATATGGTGATTCATCCATTGTCATCTGTCAGATGCAAGGAAAGTGGAAGACCAGAGATGAAAAACTGAAGCTATATCAAGAACATTTGGAAGAGGTAATTAGGCACTTCGAGAAGATCTCATTTGAATATTTACAAAGAGATAACAACCATTTTTCCAATGCCCTTGCAACCTTGGCTTCCATGGTAGAATGCAACCCTATGGCTAGGGTCTGACCATTTTTAGTGGAACAAAGAAGCAGGCCCTTTTATCAGAATTCGGTGAACTCTCTCACCATAGATGGTCGGTCTTGTTTTGTTCACATAGTGGACTTTATCAGGGAAAGGAAGTACCCGATTGAAGCTACAGATAGAGAAAAGAAATTTCTAAGGAGATATGCCACCCAATTTATTCCTCATGGGGACTTGTTATACAAGAGATCCTATGATGGAATACAGCTACTGTGTGTGGATGAAGAACAAACAGCAACAATCATGGAAGAAATTCATCAAAGCCTTTGTGGACCCCATATGAATGCCAAGATGCTAGCTAAGAAGATTCTCATGCTAGGATACTATTGGAACACAATGGAAACAAACTGTGTGGGATTTGTCAAAAATTGCCACAAATGTCAGATATTTTCCAATATTATACACATCCCACCAATGGAGTTGCACTCACTCAGTTCACCTTAGTAATTCTTTACTTGGGGTATTGATATCATAGGGAAGGTCAACCCCAAAGCATCCAATGATCACGAGTTCATATTGGTGACCATTGATTATTTCACCAAGTGGGTAGAAGCTCAATCATATGCAGTCCTCACATCTGCTAAGGTGGAAAAATTTATCTATGAAAATATCATTTGCCGATATGGAGTGCCTCAAGAGCTGATATTGGATTAAAGATCCCATTTTTGGGGCGAAACTTACAAGATCTGAGCAAAGTTCGGTATCAAAAGGTATCACTCTACCACTTACAGAGTAGACCAATGGGGCAGTAGAAGTAGCTAATAAAAGCATCAAGGTTATGGCTGAAGCACACAAGGATTGGGCGGATAAGTTGTCACTTGCTTTATTGGCATATCGGACCTTTGTACTATCCTCAATAGGGGCAACTCCTTTTTCCTTGATATATGGGGCTGAGGCAGTCCTACCCGTGAAAATCCTAGTACCATCCTAAAGGGTACTACTTGATATTCAGTTACCTAAATGAGAATGGGTGAAGACCAAACATGACGAGCTCCACTTTCTCGATGAAAGACCTATGAAGGCCATGGATAATCTGAAGAAATATCAACTGAGAATGGTAAGGGCCTTCAATAAGAATGTGAAGTCCCTTCACATAGAAGAGGGTGAGCGTGTTCTTTGAGAACAAAGAGCCCCAATTCATGACCCAAGAGGAAAATTCAGGCCCAATTGGAGTGATCCAGTCACTGTCAAAGAGATTCTACCAAGTAAGGCTGTAAAACTCATAGACCATAATGGTGAAGAAATACTCGGACTGGTCAACATGGATCAAATCAAGAGATATTATGTCTGAAATGGTGAATAGCCTGAGCTATGCTAGACCTAATTCCTCTCAAGGGATACGTAGCCAGCTTGACATATACAAGTACGGTCTTAACAATCTTAAGGCAATAAATTGGTTCCTAGATTGATAATCAAGGTATCTAAAAAGATCATCATAGCTTATGTCCCCCAAGAATCACCATTTGGCATGCAAGGCCATTAGGTATTTTCCATTCACCTATGGTCCTCCAAATTCTTATCCAGAATTCTACCCCCCAAAAGTCGTCACCCAAAACCAGTATTTCAAGACCTGGGGACCAGATAACCCAGATTGCTTCGAAAGAACCAGCCTAGAGACCAGATAGCCCAGACCGGTTCAAAAGAGCCAGCCTAGAGACCAGATAGCCTAGACCGGTTCATAAGACCCAACCTGGAGACCAGATAGCCCAGACCGATTTGAAAGAACTAGCCTGGAGACCAGATAGCCCAGACCAGTTCGAAAGAACCTAGCCCAGATAGGTTCGAAAGACCCTACCTAGAGACCAGGTATCCCTAGACTGGAATATGGAATCCCACCTAGGAAAGTCAAGAATCAAAGTGCTAACATTTTTTCCAGGATTGAAAGAGTAGCAAATTTTTATTCAACAATCGATTGCCCAGGTAAGATCCTAAACTTTAAAGTAGTTACAAGGTATTATTTGTTGCATTTTCAACTCTGTCATTGATGATCAAGACGATGGCAGTACATGCTCCGAGTGACACAATATGGTCGTTCTTTTCTTTGCCCTTTGGCTGTTGGCATAGGCCTCAGCCAAAGAGGGGCATTCTATAAACACCCAATTTTTTCACCCTCTCCCGGCTACGATGACTTATGGATCTTGGACGTGATATCTCACTTCCAATCAACAGAGATGACAATTGACTGAGGTAACTCAACCCAGAAACATTCCATACTCACCCAAAATTCCCAAAAATCCTAAACGAGAGAAAAGAAGGGTCCAATTATGGCTTTTCATATATGGAGGAATCTGGTCCAAAGTGACCATACAAATGCATAGTACTAAGAATCACGATTCCCATGATATATGGTACGTCAAAATTGGACTATCGGATCTCCTAAAATCATTCCCAAAAGTTACTTCATGTGCGTCCAAACCCCACCCTTGCAAGCCCCCACACCTTGCCTTGAGTGCCCAAACCCACCCATGCAAACCCCGACACCTTGCCTTGAGTGCCCAAACCCTGCCCATGCAAGCCCCCACACCTTGCCTTGAGCGCCCAAACCTTGCCCACATATGCATCAACCTTACCCAATATTACGAGTCCTCACGCACACCATTTGGCTTTACAAGAGCCGGCACCCCCACCAGAACCCTATGTGCACTGGCCCCAAAACTCCTGAGGCCCTAGAGCCCCTGTCGAAGCCCCGATGCCCCCGCCGACCCTCGAGACCCCCGCTGGAGCCTCCCTTTCTTACATGATTCTTATTTATAGGGAAGGGGAGAAAAAATCCAACAAATTGGGTTTCTAAAAGGTTCGATATTTTTTTAGATTGAGGTGCTAATGTGGAGGGGAGAGGAGAAAAATCGTGCAAGATGGGAGACCCAATGATTTTCTGTTTATTTTCTTTCTTATTTTTTATATATTTTCTCTCTTATTTCCTATTTTTCCTCTGCTTTTCATTCTCCTTCAAACTTGCACACAAACCTTGGACGATTTTCTCTGCTTGTTTGAAGATTTGGACATCTTTGTTGATGATGTGGAGGACAGAGACACGATTTGGACAAGATTTATTTCTTTTTTTTTCTTTCCTTTTTCTCTCTTTTCTTGAGACCTCATAGTTAACATGGGATTTTTTCACACCACAACTCACTAACTGCGCTAAGTAGTTGTTGTTACTAAAAAAATAATCTTCAATTACTCAAGAAGGGTCCATCGATCTTTGCTAGCATTTGGAATATTCTTTTGTACCCCTGGGACAACTGCAGAAGGGCTAGCCTACATCTTAATTCAGTTCTGGTCTATTATTCTTTTTCTAACCCGAAAATAATAATTACGTGTATGAGTGCCAAAATGAATGCTTACTTTTAATGCAACAATTCGTCTTGCTCAGAATTTCGTCCTCTTCACAGCCATGAAAAGAAAATGGCCCTCTTTATATGTAAAATTGGAGATATGGCACCCGATAGTCCTTCAGGCCTTGAAAATAGAAAACTTGCAAAAAGAGAGTAAAACCCAAAGTAGTTCCATTCTAAATATGCAAAATGCATGTTTTTATACCCTAGATTTCACATATAAATGTGCTCATCACATCTCAATGACGACCTTTATACTCTTACAAAATAGGCATCCACGTATCTTCGAGCGATGATACCACAATGCGGATCCTGCGGGTAAGCACACGCGACACACCCCTCCCCAATAAAGAGAAAGAGAGGAGAGAGGGCTAAATGCATAAAGCCTTCCCCCCTACCCCCACAAAGGGGGAAGGAAGGGGAATCTCCGGCCGTTACCCTCACATCAAGCAACTACCTATAATGGAAGATGCTCCTCTAGGCCCAAGAGTTTCTACCACCCACTTGGGCACATAAAAAATTTTCATATGGAAAGTAAATACTTCTTAAAAGCTTATCCTAGAGAGACTCATCATTTGTGATCAATGGCAACCTTAGCTTCGTAAGCAAAGCCTGGTTCTAAATATTTAGGTCTTTTATCCCAAGGGCCCCATCCAACTTTGGAAGACACAAACACTCCTTTACCACCCAGTGAATCTTCCTCTCATCTCATTTTTTTTTATTATTTTTTATTTTTATATAAAGTTACAAATAGCCTTACCCCATATCATCCAAAATCTCACTTGGAACCTTAAAGTGAGACATACGATAGGGGGAGGGGGTGAGGCCATCACCACCAACTTGAGAAAGACCTCTTTTCCAGCTAGGAATAAAAGTTTTTCTTTCCAACCCGCAATCTTGCTAATGGTTCTGTCTTCCATATGCTGAAAAGCTACTTTCTTTATTTTTTTCAATCTTAGATGGGAGCCTTAGATAGGTCCTAGGATCCACTAGACCATCCACCTGGATAATTTTGACAAACGTATGACAAAGTTTGACCGGGTATTTGGGGAAAAGGACACAAATGATTTATGATCATTCATAGCCTAACCTCAGACCCCACAGTAGAGAGAGAGAGAGAGAGAGAGAGAGAGAGAGAGAGAGAGAGAGAGAGAGAGAGAGAGAGAGAGAGCAACCTTGAGGCTTCAAAGAGAGCTTTGATTTGTTTGAAGGAAGACAAGACAATCATCTATGAAGAAGAAATAAGTTATCTGCGGACTAGTTGCCTTAATCTTCATCCCATTTAAGACTTCTATTGGCAACAACACCAGAAATCAAGAATATCAAGCACTCAGAGGACAGAACAAACAAACTTGGGGAGAAGGGGTCACCTTGTCTGAGATCTCTAGAAGGCTTGATATATCCTTTTTGCAATCCATTCAAGAGGAAGGAATAGGATATTGTACTCACACATTGATAGATAAGCCAAACACCCACTTTCTACATAGACCCATCTTCGCTTGGATATTAGAAAGGAAGCTCCATTCAATTTTGTCACAAGCTTTTCTCATAACTAGCTTAATAGTGGCAAGATAGTTTATTCCTTTCTTCAATTGTTTCATGTGGTGGAAAGCTCGTGAGCAATCAATGCATTCTCTGAGACACTTTTGTAATGACCTCAGAATACGACAAGTACTAGACCCACCTAGGAGATCGGTGAGGTGTCTCCACCAAGAATACAATAAGTACCAGGGGATTTGAGAGATCGGCGAGGGTGTACAAACTTTAGTCCCATATTGCCCGGGGAGAGATTACTGGGCTAGTTAATAACCTCTAGCCTCCTTAACATGACACAACACGTTTTAAAACCTTAAGGCCCATGGGTCAAAGAGGACAATATTATGCAAGGTTAATGGGGCCGGGGAATTACACTTTTACCTACAACAAAAGCAATATGCTATGGAACTATAATCTGGTGAAACTAGGAGTAATGAATTGGAGAGCACTATCCAGATTTGAAGACCCTTCCAAGGTATGAAGGTTATTGAAGAATGAGAAGACTTCCTTGTTAACATCCATTTCTTACTCCAAACATTCACACCACTTTGTGCTTTTAGTCTTCTGATATTGTTCCTACTTCTTTGTAGGGTTGAGGATGGAAGAACTTGGTATTTTTGTTCCTTTATTTCAGCCATAGGATCCTAGACTTCTGCTTCCAATGAGACTCTTGCTTGGGATGAAAGAAATGAGAGAAGAAGATGATGTGGGTCCCAACATTTTAGAATATTGAGAGAATAAAAAAGAAAAAATAACAGTTTGGGGGTAACTTCTTATGGTTTGGCTACGTGTCAATATTTACTCTTTACATATGTGGAGCTAATCCGTACTCAATTCTAGGTACATGAGTCATCTGTGCAGGGTTGGGATGCAACTGGAGAATAGTTTAGAGAGGGGAGAATAAGAAAATGGTTGGAAGACTAATGGCTGAGAAAGTTCTTAAAGAAGAGGAGGAGATGAGAGAAAAAGAGGGTGGTGATTATGCGAAGAATAAGAAAGACGTTGAAAAAAAAAAAAAAGACGACTGCTTCCCATCTCAAACAAAAGGAAAGGGATTGAGAAATAAATGAATAAAAAAGAAGAATGAAAAGAAGGAACAAGATCCTCTTCGGTGCAAAAGTGCACATCTGATGGTTGAGAACCCCTTGCGATGTGTGCTATGGTGTGTGCCTAAGTGCTCCCAGTCCCAATTATCTCTGGATCCAAAGAAATGTGAGATAATATATATATATATATATATGAGAGAGGAAGTGGTATCAAGTTATTTGTATGCCACATGTCAGCTACCTAGCATACAAAGAAGGAAATTTTAGTCCGACTCCATTATTACTCCCCCTACTAGTCATGGTTTGAGGTATAATTATTGGATCACCCATACAGGTTATCCATTTTGGTATTGTTAGCCATTGATTCCAATATTGTGTCATCCCATATTAGTGGAATGGAATTTTTTTTCTTTTGCTAACGACTAGTATCCAAGCCTTCGGCTTGGCTAGTCCCACGGGCCCATACTGACCTCACGACTGTATGGACTGGGTCATACAGGGGTTGAATGAGAACCATTCAACTTCACTGAAAGCAGTGAAGAGCAGTAAACACCCCTGTGTGAGTGGCTATTAGTGGAATGGTATAGACTAAGGGTAAAACAGTTAAAAAAAAAATACCGATATTTTGAAAAACAATAGGTAAAATTGTCTAATACAGTCCGATCCGTATCAAACCCCAAGGTGACCCATACCCATTTGCTCTCGGCGCCCTAAAACATGCTACTAGGGGTGTCAAAACCTAGTCAGAACTGGTAAAATCGATTGGACCAAACTAAAAATAGTTCAGAACAAATTGAATTGAAGTCTTATTGGGCAGGTTTCAGTTTGGGATATTATAACCCCAAAGCCAAATCGAACCGCAACAGAAATCGAACGAAACCAAAAGTAGTACAAAATCCATATCAAAACTATAACCAAACCAGTAGGAAAATCGAAATCAGCCGAATACTTATAAAAAAAATCAGGTTTTTGCATAATTTTGTTTAAATTTGCATACTAACACAAACTAGACCAAAACTATAAGAAATCAAAGCCAAACCAAAACCGAAGCAAATGTAAATCATACCAAAGCCAACATTTCCTTATTGGTTTAGTTTCGATTTGACCATTTCCACATCGAATCAACTCAATGCAGATAAAAAATGGACGGAACCCCCCGAGTGATACCCCTACATCCTAGTTCAATGTCCTAAGTACCCCATACTTTTGACATACATATATCCATCCAATAACAATGATGGATTGGTGAAAAAATATCTACACGTGGGTGAAGGGAAACTACCTAAAAAAATATTGTTCCATTAATAACAAAACAAAAATAAGTAATTCAAAAGATGCAACAAACAAACTTGGCTGTCAATCAAGCCAAACCTCATAAAACATAACAACAAAAATAAAAAAATGCAACCATGATAAACTTGGGAAAAGATCCTCTTCAACACCACCAACCCTCCAACGATCCATATAAGGGCTAAGAGTGTTTGAACACGCATCTTCAAATGTTGACAGGTACTGGGATGTGTGATCAAGCTCTTTCAACCCTTAAATGATCGTTAGAGGATCGCTGGAGAAGAGTCACATCTGACAAACTTGGCTCTCAATCAGGCCAAACCCCCGAAGCCAAAGGTCTTTTTCACTTGAACTCAAAATTATGGACATTTTACCAAATAAAAGAAAGTTATGGACATGATATTTATTTATTTTTTTTTTGGGTGAAGTTTTGGAGATGACCGAGCCATGGATCTTATGTCTTTGATCAGCCTGTCCATGTTGGAACGGGAGGACCCACCTTGGCTAACGCAACTCCTTGCAAGCTTCGCCAGCCTGTCCACCGAACCCATCAACTCCTCCCTCCGCTCCATCACTTCCTTCACCATCTTCTCCACCGTTCCTCTGTCGCATGTATCCTTCATGTCCACACCCACTCTCCACACCTCACTGACAAACCTGCTGTTAATCTGCTGGTCCGCGAAGTAGGGCCAGCAAATCATAGGCACCCCAGTGTATATGCTCTCCAGCGTCGAGTTCCAGCCGCTGTGGGTGAGAAACCCACCCACGGCTGGGTGGGCCAGCACCTCTTCCTGTGGAGCCCACCCCACCAGACACCCTCTTTCCGTCGTCGCCTCCACTAACTCCCCCGGAATCTCCTCATTCACGTTTCCTCCGGTGACGGAATCTGACCGTACGACCCACAGGAAGGGTATCCCGCTGCGTACCAGACCGTACCAGAACTCCAACAGTGTCTCCCTGCCCACCACTGCCAAACTGCCAAAACTGACGTAGACCACCGATTTAGGTGGCTGGGAATCGAGCCACTTCATGCAGCTTCTGTCCACCTCCCAGAGGCTATTGGCAGAAAGCGACGACAGTAAGGATTGTTCAAGCAGTCTGGTTTTGGAGTGGGCATGGAGCGGTCCGATAGCGTAGAGCTTGGGAAGGCGAGAACGGATTTCAGAGAGTATTGGGCCTTCCAGGTCTTCGAAACTGTTGAGTATGAGTGCGGACGCCCGAGTCGTCTCCTGGGTCGCACTTAGAACCGTTTGAAACACATGGTCGTTCAACTCTTCTGCCCTGCAGAAACTGGGGAGATCTCGTCGGCGCAGAAAACCCTCCATCCCCGGCACGCTCTTTATCGGCACATCCATGTCTCCTACAATAAAATAAGATGTCTAAATTTATTCAGAGAAACGGGGAAAACTTATATGGATGCCAACGCTGATCTTGATTCAAGGATCGAAAATAGGCCAGACTGGTGCCCGACACAGACAAAACCCCTCCGGAGTCAGCTATGCTATTAAGCTGGATTAACGCGAAAACACGTTAGGAACCGTACCTTGGAAGGGAAGCTCGCCGGCTGCAATTAATTTGGGGATGCAGAAGTAGGCCCAGAAGGAGCAAGCGCTGATGGTTCGGAAAGAAATGATTGGAATGTTAAGCTCCTCTGCCACATCAATGACGAAAGGTATGATTCCATCTGCTATGATGCAGCTCAGCGGTGGAATTTCCTGCTGTGGATGGGATAGGGAGATGACCAGATCTCGGAAAAGAGGTCTGGTGATGGACTCCAAGGTGTTGAACATTTCAAAGGTGCTTTCAGCGGAACAGTGGCCGTCGTCTGGGAGGCCATCAGTGATGGATTCGAAGCGGAATTTGGGCCAGTGACTGAAGCGGGCTTCGGCGTCGGTGAAGCGAAGGAGACGTTGGTGGTTATGGTCGGAGTTTAAGAAGGTGATGTACATGTCTGCTGGGCAGAGGAGCTCCGCTAACTTGAGCATGGAGTTCATGTGACCCTGAGCCGGGAAGGGGAAGATGAGCACGTGAGGAACTGCTGCTTCTCTCTCCATATCTCTCTCTCTCTCTCTGGTAGTCGAGAGTCGAAGCAATAGGGGATAAGGTTACTATAACAGAGGTATCTCTCCTCTCCTGGAGTTTCTGTCAAATCACAAACTAAAAAACTGTCACTGGATCCTCTGGTTGAACCATGTTTTGAGTTCACGGTATCGGATCGGAAATTGGCCATCCCAAAAACCGATATTATATTGATACGGATTGGTATCGGATCTCCCTTATTAAAAAGAAATACCCTTGATTTTGCTTAAGAAACAGACTTTTTGACATTTTTACCCCTATTCCATCATCGTTCAATTGATTAGTTGGAGGCAGTTCTACAGGCTCTAGATGATGACTGGGTTGTCAATAACAAAAAGACAAAAAAAAAAAAAAAAAAAAAAGGAAAAAAGGACCACGTGGAATCTGATTGTCATTTAGTTCTGCCATTGTGGAATCTGACTGCCATTTTGATTAGTGAAAACCAATCTGTTTTCATTGAAGGAAGATCTATTGTAGATAGTATCCTGATCTGCTATGATATTGTTAGGGGTATTGAGCATAAGAAAGCACATCCCACTGCAGTGTTGAAGATTGACCTCCAAAAAGCCTATGATTCTCTGAGTAGGAAGTTTATGTTGGAAATTATAAGAAGAATGGGGTTCCCTCCAACTTTTATGAGCTAGGTTAAGGCTTGTGTGGCCTCCTCTATTTTTCTGTGCTCATCAATGGAAGTCTTGCTGGGTATTTTTTAGGAGGAAAGGGGATAAGGCAGGGAAATTCCCTATCTCCTTATCTGTTCACTATGACTATAGAGGGATTTTCTCGGGTTATGAGAAAGCTTGAAGTTGATGGGAAGATCAATTTTCTTCCAAGATGCAGAGCCAGTCATCTGTCTCGTCTTATTTTTGCAGATGATCTTATGATCTTTGTGAATGTTGTCCGATGAATCCATCATAGCCAGTTTGGGGGCCCTAGATGAGTTTGCCTCCTACTCTGGGCTGCATCTCAATAGGGCTAAGTCCTCTATTATTTTAAGGGGAATTACCTAAACTAGTAGTATACAACTTTTGGAATTAATGGGTTTCAAGGAAACCAAGTTATCAATTCGGTATCTTGGTATACCTCTTGTTTCAGGTAGACTCACGTTGACCGATTGCAGCCCTATTTTAGACCTAATCAAGACAAAGCTGGATGGAATTAACTGCAGTTGATCTCCTCAGTTTCCAAGGATGCTATATCTATGGTCAAGAATTTTTACTTTGCCAGGTAATCTTATAGCTAAGGTAGAGTCTATCTTTTCAAAATTTTTATTGTCTGGACCTTCTTTGGAAAAGAAAGTACATTATGTTTCTTAGGATGCTATATGCAAGCCAAAGGAGAAAGGGGGCTTAGGAGTGAAGAGGGTCAAGGAGATGAATGTGGCAGAAATTATGAAGCAAATATGGTGGATAACTTCACACAAAAAGAGTATTTGGGTGGAATGAGTCTACAAAAGGTACCTCAAAAAGGATACCATATGGACTGTTAAGGCGACTAGTGTTGCTTCTTAGTCGTGGAGGAAAATCTTAAAGTACAGAGATAAAATGGAAGACTATGTTCTGCATATTATTGGTAATGGCAACACCACAAAGCTTTGGCTGGACAATTGGCACCCAAGTGGGATTATGATTAAAAAGTTTGGAGAAAGAATAAAGTGTGATGCTGGTTTACCTCACTTGGCCACAGTTGAAGAAATCTTAAGGAATGGGGAATGGCGTCCGACTCCAGCTACTTCTTTACTTCTTATGAAAGCTTGGGAAGGGCTTCCTCCTATTGCTAGACTTCACTATTCTGAGAAGGATCTAGTGATCTGAAAAGGGAACTCTTCAGGGGTTTTCTCTACAAAATCGTCGTGACAGCTTATTGTTGGATTTATGGGCTAAATTAATTATTCGAGTTGATTAAATGGGTGAGTGTCAAATTGCATGAACCGGTTCGGTCCACTCTCAAGCTTAGGGATATGCTGGCTCAACCCATTGTGGTTTAGGGTTTTGAGTGCAGGACAGTATTATAAATATTAGGTTTTGGGTCCCTACAGCCATTATTCACTCTTCCCCACTTTACCATTAAAGTGAGAGAACCAAGGAGGTTTAAGGAGCTGTAGAAGATCCATAGCCAAGCCAAGACAGCGAAAGTGTGAGTGACCAACATCAATCATCTTCAGCATACTAAGGGAAATGTACAAATCGATCCTCCATAATTTTATTAGATTCGTGTTTTTTTTTTTCCTGTGTGGTTTCCTCAATAGGGTTTCAAACTCAAACTCATAGGGAGTTCTAACAAGTGGTATCAGAGCAGACCACATGGGACAAGAATCGATTGAATTTTTCTTGTACATGAGGATTTTGATTATTACTTAGAACCTGATTTGATTAAAAATCATGAAAATCATAAAAATCTTAATTTTACCATCATTTAAAGATCCTATATGAAAAAATTTTCTTTGCAAAAGTTGCAGATCACGAGAAGATGGTCGCGGCGGTATGCTGCAAGTCACCGGAAACCTCCGGACTCGTTGGCACACTCCGTCGAAAATCGGCTGTCGGAGGAGAGAGAAAAAAAAAATTTTCCAAAAAAAAACGGCGGCGAGTCATCGCCAGTTTAACTCGGAAACCCTACCAATTTGACCCGAGACATAGTGGGTCAACTCATGTGCACTATTTGACTAGGTCAAAGGTTGACTGGGTCGTTGACTAATTGACCCGAATTTGACCTGGAACTCATATGCCCGAACCAGTTGGTTTGGATTGATTTAAAATAAAAATAAAAACTTAAAGGCTTGTTTGGTTTTTGTTCATTTTGGGTTTTTATTTAAACTACTTTAAATTTCATTTAAAGGTTCGTTTTAAGGCCAAATTGAAATCTATTTTTTGCGTTGGATTCCTTGTTTCGGGCCACATTTAATGATCTAATTTTTAATATGACATATTTATTTGAAATTTTATGTTGTATTTGGTATCAATTTGTTCCTTTTGGGTTTTTTATTTAAACTACTTTAAATTTCATTTAAAGGTTCGTTTTACGGCCAAATTGAAATATGTTTTTTGCGTTGGATTCCTTGTTTCGGTCCACATTTAATGATCTAATTTTTAATATAACATGTTTATTTGAAATTTTATGTTGTATTTAGTTTCAATCATTGAAAAAAAATGGCATAAATCAATGCTTTGAAAAATATATATGTTATTGGTTACCATGAAATTGAGAAATTTTTTTTTTTAAATTGAGATATGTTAATATGGAAAAGGGTGTAAGCTTCCGCTCATTCTTAGTTGCAAAGTAATTTTGCTTTAGGAAACCATGAAATGATGAGGTGGAATCCACCAAAGTGGTACATCTTATTATTTCATGATTTTCCACAGGGTAGCAATGTAGGTGACATTTGCCTAAAGGTGATGTCACCAAAGTTAAGAAAATGACAGTAACCTAGAGGTTCCTAAGCCCAGAGGTGAGGGGATTTCAAAAGTTATTGTTCTTTTCACAGTAAATATGAATTTACAAGAGGACCAGTGCATTCTTAGCCCAAAGGATAGGAATGTAGTTGCGGTTGTGACTCTTGTATGGTTATTGTTGTCCTAGTGACATATTTATATATATGTTTTGAACATAAAGATATACATCTCCAATGGGAAAGATATGATAGAACTGAGTGAAACCCACCAAAGTGGTACATTCAGTTCGATTGTATCTTCCCCAACAGTAAAGGTGATACTTTCCCAAAGGCTATGTCATCAAGGTTTGAGGATAATCATCCACATTTCAGAAAGGGACATTGAATTTGGAGTTCTTTTGCCCAAAGGTGATTGAATTCCAAAGTTAGTGTTGTTTTCACAGTTAAAAGAAGAATATAAGAGCATCAGCTAATTCCTGTCCCAAAGGATAGGGATATATTTTTAGTTGTAACTCTTATTTAAAATATATTGATGGTATTACATGCTTTTATATTATGATTTATATTTTGATATTTGGCATGTATTGTGTTGTTGTTACTGCTGTAGTAAGATAGTCATTCTCTCAAGTTATGTATCTTCCATCCCAATACTCATTGGTAACAACTATCAAAAGTGGGTGGAGGAATTAGAATTGCATTTAGGTCTTCTTGACTTAGACTTGGCACTTAGGGAGCCTAAACCTGAGCCTCTCACAGACTCGAGCAGAAGTGCTGAAAGGACCAAGTTTAAGAAATGAACTAAAGCAAACAGAAAGTGCATACTGGTTTTAAAAAGGGCAGTTCCTAAAATTATACGTGGGAACATAGAGATCAAAGACACTGCAAAAGAATTCCTGGATGCTATTAAAGCTAGATTTCAATACAACAAGAAAGCTGAGAAAATCACATTGATGACCAGGCTAATGAATACAAGGTATGATGGATGTGGGAGTGTTAGAGAATACATTTTGGGTGTAGCTACTAATGCTGGTAAACTTAAGGATCTTGGAATACAGATTGATGAAAAATATATTGTACACATTGCACTGAATACCCTCTCTAGTCAGTACAAGGTTATCCAATCTACCTACATTGCACTGAAGGACGATTAGAGCCTAAATGAGCTCATTTTCATTTGCACTCAAGAGGAAGAAAAATTGAAACAAATTAGGTTTGAGAGTGCACATGCAACTTTCCACAAGGGATCTTCTGGTGGACCAAGCAGAAGGAACAAAAATTTTTCCAACAGAGGAAGCGTCAAGCCATATGACAGGACTAATAGCTCTCAAGAACTTGACACATCTCAAAAGGCTCAGGATGAAGAGAATACCAACAATGTAGAGTGTTTCTGGTGCCATAAGAAAGGACATGTGAAGAAGGACTGTTTTATTTTCAAGAAATGGTTAGAGAAGAGGAAGAATTCTGGGGTTGATAAGCAGGATGATACTAAGAAAGGGTGAGGTAGACTGATCATCAGCAATTGAGAGCAAATAAAATTTGGTCCCATCAAGTAGTTAGGATTTCTTTACATACAGTTATTTGAAATGCTTGATTAGTGGGAGCTCTGGTTTTGTTTAGTATTTGTTTATGTTTTGAACCTTAGCCCGTATGTTTTGGGGCACAGTTTGATGAATTATGGTTAAGTTTTAGCATTTACATTATGCACAGTTATTTCTTGAAATATTTGGTTTATGATTTCATTTGAAAATGTTTTTATAGGCAGTAATTGTTTTAGTTATAGGCAATATTTTGCCACAGTTCAAAAGGTAATGTTTGCCACATTTTAAGACAGTATTTGTCACAGTTCATAGGCAATATTTGTCACAGTTTATGAGCGGAAGGCCACAGTTAGATATTAACCACAGATCAAAGGCAATTTGCCACAGTGAAGGTTAATATCTCAGTTAAGGACCTACATAGAATGACAACAGTGTAATTTGAGCATATGTCAATATTTCTATGATGGTATCCCACATAGATTCGTATTAAGAAACTTACTTATGTTTATAATAACAGAAAGTTGTATGCCGTATATTGAGGTGTATCTTCTGCTGTTATTCGATGTGAGTGGTTTTTCAACTGAATCACAGTAAAAGTGGTTAATGTAATAAGATTCTATGGCCACACCAATTTAAAAGACATCATTATAATTAATGTAGCCCAAGTGGGAGATTATTGGATTTATGGGATAAATTAATTATTCATGTTGATTAAATGGGTGAGAGTCAAATTGCATGAACCGGTTCGGTCCACTCTCAAGCTTAGGGATATGCTGGTTCAACCCATTGTGGTTTAGGGTTTTGAGTGTAGGACAGTATTATAAATACTAGGTTTTGGGTCCCTACAGCCATTATTAACTCTTTCCCACTTTACCACTAAAGTGAGAGAACCAAGGAGGCTTAAGGGGTTGTAGAAGATCCATAGTCAAGCCAAGACAGCGAAAGTGGGAGTGACCAACATCAATCATCTTCAGCATACTAGGTGAAAGGTACAAATCGATCCTCCATAATTTTATTAGATTCGTGTTCTTGTTTTTCCTGTGTGATTTCCTCAATAGGGTTTCAAACTCAAACCCATAGGGAGTTCTAACACTTATTAGAAAGAAGGAAACAAAGATATCTTGGGCCAAGATTGTTTGGCTTGATGGTAATATTCCAAGACTCTCATTTACAACATGGTGGTGTCTTGTTGATGCCTTGCCAACAAGAGATATCAACTTATCAAGCGGAAGATTAATGTCAATCCCCAATGCACTTTCTGTTGGGTAGGTAAGGAAAGCAAAAACCATTTACTTTTTGAATGCACTTTCTCACATGCTTTATAGAAGGATGTGGCATCTCTTTACAATCAAAAGGGGAGGAACCCTGTTAACATTCTAGATATTAAGGGTCATTGGAAAGTTAGCTTTCTGTGCCACAGTGCAACACTTACGGCAAGAAATAAACTTCAGGATTTTCAAATCTAAAAATAGGACAAGACCTCAAATTATGGAAGCAATTGTTTCAGATGTAAAAACTAAGTGCTTTAGGATGCATTTTGTGGCTGAATGTAATCCTAGAAATCAAGTTATCATGTCTAATCGGGGAATTCATGTGAGTTGGAAGATTATGATCCCAAAAGCTTGTCATGGTTTATGCCTCCAAATAATATGGTTGCTTTACATTGTGATGGGTCCCTCTCACAAGTCCGAGCTTCTTATGGAGGCATAATCAGGGACAAGAAGGGGGTTTCTATTATTGCTTATACTGGTCTTGGGGAGAAGGCTAATATCTTATGGCTGGAACTTCTTACTATCCTTAGAGGAATTACTTTATGCATAGATATCGACATGATGGAGATCTCAATTTGGTCAAATTCCAAATTGGCTATAGAAATTCTAAATTGAGAAATTGAGGGACCATGAGAAACTAGAGTTATCGAAAGCAAGATTTTTTACATCTCTAATAGCCTGTCTAGAACGGAGTTCAAGCATGTATGGAGGAAGGTTAATAAACCTGCTGATTACCTAGCATCTATGGCTACATCTCGGGTGGAGACTATTATTCAGCCTCATGATTTTCATGATAAACTAAAAAAGTTAGTGATAGAGAATTTAGATTTCAAGATTTACTGTAGATTGTAATTTGTTTCTTTATTTCTCCTTGGTTTCTCTTGTAATGCAGGGGTTGTCCTGCTTTGTTCCCTAGGGGCTTCTCCTCCTCTCTTTCGTCCAGTCCAAAGGTGGAGATAGAGGTTGCCTTTTTTTTTACATTTTCTCTTTTTTAATACATAAAAATTACTTATCAAAAAAAAAAAAAAAAGGATAACAGACCGTACGAGAATAATCTCGTACTCTCCTAGTCTGTAGATTTGAAATCTATTAAATGAAGAGAGAGAAAGTGAATTCCAAATCCATGGACCATGGACGTACGAGATTGTTCTCTTACATGAACTTGTTCCACTCTCTGTGGCAAGTGGGTGAGATTGAGATTTTATTGATAGGTAAATCTAGAGGTCCCTTGCTCTCATGTCTATCCAATAGAATTTTTCATGTGACAACATAGCATTAAACAATCTAATAAGACTACATAAAATATGTATAGACCATAGTTTTAAAAATAATAAGACTATGTAGAAGATGTATAGACGACAGTTTTAGAAATTGGATTGGATCAGTCTGGATCACTAGACATTCACCAGGATTGGAATAGTATTTGTATGAAACAAATGACCGATCCTGACTAATTCAATACCGATCCATGTGTAGGGTATAAGGACAAATTGGTCCAAAATAACTGGTTTTTTTTTTATACGTACGAATTGACATCAACTGAGACCAAACCCAAGACTGATCTAGTGTTTTAAGGATATGCTAATATATGAAAGGGTTAATGATCAAATATGAGTGAAATTGTGAAATGTGGCCAATTCAAAACAAACTTTTAGATATCCAATTGTCGCAATTGACACATCAGCTTCCACAAGGTAGAAGCAAGTGTTCCATACTGATGATCATGTCCATAAAAGACTCTAGATCCTCTCCAGTTGGATAGAGAGGATATACTCTCCATCCATGGATTCCTCATGCAATGTGTCATGACTCATGAGTCTTGACGGATGTTTACCATCATGAGGACTCTTATTAATTTTTTTTTTTTTAAATGAAAGAACTCTTATTGATTATTTTTCTAGATCCACCGCTAAGGTATAATGATCAAATATGAGTGAAATTTTGAAATGTGGTCAATTCGAAACAATCTTTGGATATCCAATTGTCACAATTGACACATCAGCTTCCACATGGTAGAAGTAGGTGTCCTTTCATGTGTCCATATGGATGATCATGTCCATATAAAACTCCGGATCCTCTCCAGTTGGATAGAGAAGATATACTCTCCATCCATGGTTTCATGATGCCATGTGTCATGACTCGTGAGTCTTGATGGATGTTTACCATCGTTAGGACGCTTATTAATTTTTTTTAAATTTTTTACCCTGAATATTATCTGGGACCCAGGGGAGCCCCTAAAGATATTACTAATAAAATAGAAAGAGAATATAAGGGGGGACATAACCGGCCTTACCTCAACCCAACAAACAGAAGCACTCGCACTCTCAAAGCACAACCAAAAAAGCCCAAAGGAAAAAAAATTACATTCTAAATATCAGCCACCCAGCTTTATCTTCCCTAATGATTTGGCTAAGGTCTCTAGGAAGAGTTTGGTCACCAAGAAAAATTGAATTCGTAGTTGAAGCACAGGCTAAGTTCGCCAACCAGCTTGAGTCAAATAGGAATTTTAGTGTAATTTGAATTATTTTGAAAATCTTCATTCGTTTAGTTGATTGCTCGGAATTGAAGAGCCAACCTAGACTACACACCTTGAACTACTGATGATGCATACAATGTGTCACATAGTAGAACGTGGAGCTCAACTTCTTGTTGTTATTACAAACAAAATTGCTATGTTGTCTCCATGGCTCCAAGGCACCTAACTAGTGCAAGGCCACACTTAGATTGTTGTTTTCATTTAAGATCAAACTCGAATCGCTGTGCAAAGGTTTATAAAAAGTATTGTTATTACGGTCTTTCAAAACCATGTAATCTCTCTCTTTCTCTAATTGCTTGGTCTTCTACCGGACTCTATCATTCTGAAATCACACTTGTAGTGTAGCTATTGCTTAAAGATAACCAGACACCACTGAGGTGATCATTCAGGAGGGCAACGATTTGAAAACTGCAGAAATATTGCACATGGGGAGGCAAAGAGCGAGAGAGAGAGAAGAGAGAGAAAGAGAGTCTCCAGAAATTGGATTGAAGGAGAGAATCTAAGTTTTCTATTTTGTACAAAATAAATTGAATTAATTCCTATAAACAGATAGAGAGATGAAAAACAGGAAGAAAAAAAAATTAGAAAAATCAGTTCATTAGAGACCTAACGGGGGTAAGCATCCGTCAAGGCTCATGACACACATGACATGAGGAAACTATGGTTGGAGAGTTTATCCTCTCCATCCGGCTAGAGAGGATCCGGACTCATAATGACAATAATGGGGTAGGTCTAATAGTAAACCCCATTAGGTCTCATAGTAAAATTGACACTATTCTACCTATGGAATCCAGAATCAGCCCCTTAGATCTCGCAACTGATGCTAAGTGCTTTACAAGACACTGTCAAAGTGGCAATTTGCCTGGTCTAACTAATTTTTTTTTCTCGGTAAATAAACGTCTAATCAAGAGAGCGAACAAAGCTTCTAGTTGTCAAATTACATGGTTCCATCAATCATGGAGCGGAAGTAGGTCAAAACTGTTGTATACATAATGTACATGTTATTATCATTGTTATCAACACATTGCAGTCTAAGTCATTAGAAGTATACAACTGGTAGAGTGACGTGGCAATGAACACAGTGTGATATGACAAAGATGGCAGAGTATCAGGTACAACAAGTACAAATTCTAGGGCTATTATGGTAAATTCATATGAGATAGGTATTATGATCATGAGGATGTTGATGTGAAGGGGCTATGGTGCTTTCACTAGTAATTGGCATTCTTGGGAGTATTCTGATAATTTGCATATGCTCACGAATGACATGGCCAACAGTGATGAGGTGGTAGTGTATGGTCACTCTAATGACATAGCCATGATATGTGGTGTGTATAAAGTTGTTTGAGTGCTATGGGTGTGGCCATGGTGTTATGCATTTTTTGGCTCACTATCGATAATTTTATCGCATTTATGTTCAGGGGCAATTTGATTATTGAAGATGGATTTTGAGTGTTAGAGTCTTCAAAAAGTTGTTGAAGATATGCTCAAGCTATACCCCTTGCTTCATCATGATTGTCTCAACATGACAACCCCTTATTTTGCTATAATTGATTGTAATGGATTGTGTTCTTATTGCAGTAATTTTAATGGATTGTGTTTCTCTTTCTTCCTTATGAGTTTATAAGTCTATGGAGCAATTGAGGCACTGGAAAGACTGCACTTTCTCCCTGGTTAGAAGTCAGCCAATCATTTTCCATGACATTTTCTCTCAAGCCTGTGCACAACACCATCTGTCATGTGGTCACCGAGAATTGTAGCCAACACAATCTCAATCACTTCTTCCCGTTATATCTCTCTTCTTCTCCCCATGCATGGACAAGGAGAAACAACAAATGCTCCCTACTCACCTTCTCCTTTTCCTCATCATCTCCTCTACAACATCATAATACCAGATCACCCTACTCTGCTCAAGTCCCTGCCACCTACCCGTGCTTAAGTTTTTCCTCATGTGCGGTTGTGAGGGTAGCGGCAAAAATCTTTGGGGATTTCTCAGCCCTCTCTCCCTCTTTCTCTTTCTTGGGGAGGGAAGTGTTGTGTGTATGCTTCCACGAGCCCTGCACCATCGTACCATCACTTGGAGATCATTGGGGGCCTCTATTGGGGGCATGTAGTGGTCATCATTGAGAGGGGTATTTGATGATAGTCCAATACGGGGGATTGAGATCATGCAAAAGGGTTTTGGAGTTGCCACCTAGGTTTATGGGCCTAGGGCCCAGGGATGAGCCCAATTCCTAAGAAAAGGGCCCAGAAGTTGGTCTGGTCCAGAGAATAGGGTATGTGTCAGGTTATAGAATTGGGAAGGTGTTAGGCATGCAATCTACTCAGTTCAACCAATCTTCCTACTAGATGCTTGAGACCAAACATTTTTCACAATTATTCCTACAACGCATGCGTGACTAAGTTATAACATATACATCCATCAAAAGAAATTAACTATATATGTACACTAAAACAAGGTCAATAAAATGTTTACATTATGCTAATTCGGGTGAGAGATTATACTTAAGCTTGATCCATGTTTCGAGTCAAGAGGGATGGACCCCCAGCTAGTGCGGGTACAAACTTTCTTATAGATTCTCCCAGCTCAGGGGAAGATGGTCTTGACCTCCAACTTCCCTTCTCGAGTGATGCTAACTGTGGTAATTTCTGAATACTTGGATAAAGGTTCGGCTAGGGAAGAGCGATTCCCAAGCTGGTAATTTGATAGAACTTTAGCAGAGCTTCGTCTTAGGGAAGGCTAGTTCTGGATTAGGATTCTAGCAGAGCTTTGGCTAGAGAAGGCTACTAGAAGGCTAATACTTAGGTGGCACTCCGATAGAGCTCCGCTAGGGAGGGGCTATAGGAGGGCTTAGGCTTAGGTGGCACTCCGATAGAACTTCCTGTTTGAGATTTAAAAGTAACCGCAAACATACGGGTCATCAAAGCTATGGGTTGAACACAAGGAGGTAGCCACTTTATTTTTGGCTTCTTCTAGTAACGCAAAAGTGTACGGATTGATGATGGTGATCTATTTCTAACTACCGCCCTAAAACACATGCATCTAAAAGTACGTCCTAACCAATACAACTAGGGAAATTGGAATTGTAATTGTAATTACAAATCTAACCATTCACATCTAACCCTAACCATTGATCATCTAGGAATTTAACACTTAAAGCAAATAAATAAAAAGTAATAAAGTAGAAGAAAAGAAAAATGGCTGAAATAAAAAAAATAAAAATAAAAGGGGAATAAAACTAGAGAGAGGAACACAAGTAGGTATCATTACTTAGCCCAAGGGATGCACCGTCAATAGTACGAGCTTCTCTACTTGATCAGAGAATACTCTTATAAGGGCTTATCTACTTAGCTTTAGAGAAATGGAGGCAATATAAATAATAAAAGTAAAAGGATGGTTCCATAGCTAGAGAGGGGCAAAGCCAACACATCTTCTAGCCAAGAACCTTGGGGGAAAGGGAAAGCATCAAAGTAAAATTGAAAATGAAAATCCTAAATTAAGAATGATGGGTAGCAAGAAGAGGGAATGAGGAGGGGGAAGAGAAGACTACTACAGAAGCCTACTTACCTGAACTTCAATCCTTGAATTAAAAACCTGATTGATTTAAGATACTATCAACCGTAAAAACTAGATCTAGAATAAACCAAATCTGAAATTGCTAGGCCTGGAGAAAACAAATCTTAAAGCGAAACTTGCACTTGAACATAGATGCTCCACAGCTTGGATCTTGTCACCTAGATCTAAGCCTTAAACTAGAGAATTACAATTGCAACTTGCATAACTTGAATAACATAAACCATAAAAATAAAAGACATTGCATTAATTTAATAAAACCAATTACAAAAGTGTTTAAAGAAAAAATAAAGAAGAACTAGAACTAGAGCTAGAGCACAACTATAACTAAAGAAGGAGAGAGGAAGAGAGGGATGCCCCTTTCTCCTTGGTCGACTCCCTTTTTATAGGGAATAGGGGAGAGAGGAGGAGATCCAAGGGTGGATCCCCTTGGAGGATTTTGTGTAATGAGGTAGAGGGAAGAGAGAGGAAAAAAAAAAAAGAGAGAGAAAATAGGAAAGAAAAGGAAAGAAAAAGTTCATTATTCTTTTTCTGGACCAAAAAGAATAATCATATGTACGGGTGCCAAAACGAATGTGTACTTTTAATGTGACACATCCATCTTGCTCAGAATTTCATCATCTTCATAGCCATGATAGAAAAGAGACCTCTTTTCATGTAAAATTAGAGATATGGTGCCCGATAGTCCCTAAGGCCTTGTATATACAAAACCTACAAAAAGAGAGAAAAACCCAAGGTAGGTCCATTCTAAGTATGTAAAATGCATGTTTTTTTTTTCCTAAGATTTCACACATAAATGTGCTCATCAGAATTCTCCTACACTTAGACTTTTCTAGTCCTTGAGCTAAACAAAAAGAATAAAAAGTAAACAACAACAAAAAAACTTACTCACTTTCGTAGGAATCACGGTTGCACTTAGCATGTGCAACATGCCTTTAAACCACTAGGTCACCCCTAGAGGATGAGTTGTTTCTTGTGGGTGTTTACAATGAATATACACCCAAAATTCAGAAAAAAAAATCCCAACCTTGACTAAAGGTAAGGGTCATACCGATCCGGAGCAAAGATAACTTCTCTAACACTTGATCTAGGGACCCACACACTTGAATTTTTATTCTCCCATATCAATTTCAGACACCAACATATTTTTTAATTCGGAACTCACCTTGTATCTTCCAAAACATCCTTATCTTAAGGCAATACCACTTGTGAAGTAATAAGGAACCAAGGACTAAGGTGTTAGAGTGTTTTCGACCAAACATGTTACCAAGGCATTGATGACATTTGCACGTACTTTCTTGCTGTGTGGTTTTCTTTCTCTCTTTCTCTTTTATTTTTTTTTATAATAAATTCTATCCTACTCCACTACTGTTGGCCTGAATGACATAGTGGAGCAAACACCAAACACCCAAATTACTATGTAGCTTTGCTTTTTGTATATGCCCACATAAACAGTGATGCCAGAGTTCTTTCAGAAAATTGTTCTCTAAGAGTTTAGATCAAGACACCACACTTCCTGAGACACAATACCCTGTCTAGTTCTAAAGAAATCAACTCTTACTTTTCATTTATATCACTTTCCACACTTCACTTAAAATTGTGTATTTGTTAACTCATGCCAATCTAAAAAGAAGGTCTCAACTCCAAATCAAGAGTACAAGGACCCCATAGATTTACATATGGTCCAACACCATAAAACAAAGGTTTCTTATTTTTCAAAAGAGAGTCCCACCTCAGGCTTCTTTCTTTTTTCTCAATAGGATTTTTATGAGTTTAAGATGGGTATTTAATCAAAATTATTACTTTCGTACATCAAGCAACTGAGTGGTATAATCATTAGCCAAAAGCCAAAGTAGGACTTCTATCCTTAGCAAGCTCAAAACAAGAAAATGAGACATAAAAAAAAAGAAAAAAAAATAAAAACAAAAAGAAACTGGTTTCCCTCTCCCACACTTAAGTTATTCAATGTCCTCAATGCATGGAAGAATTAAAAGCAAAGACAATGCAAGGGGGTCATACCTGGGTAAAAGTTAATCATTTGCGTAAAGAGGTTTATGGAGATCTATGACCTCTTCTAGAGCAGAAGATGACAACTCAATGAAGGGCTTCAGCCGTTGATCATTGACCTTGAAAATTGCACCTGTGCTAGGGTGCAACACCTCAATAGTACCACAAGAAAAAATAGTTTGCATAACATAAGGACCATCCCAACGAGATCTCAACTCACCTGGAAAAATATGCAACCTAGAATTGTAGAGAAAAACCTTATCACCAGGTGTGAAAAACTTCCCAAGGATTTGTCTATCATGAAAAGCCTTGGTTTTTGCCTTATAAATCCTAGCATTGTCATAGGCATCATTGCGAAGCTCCTCCAACTCAGCTAGTTGGAGCCCGCTATGAGTACTAGCAGTAGGCAGATCAAAATTCAGCTTCTTTATAGCCCAAAAGGATTTATTCTCTAACTCAATTGAAAGATGGCATGCCTTACCATACACAAGGCGGTTCATACTAGCATCAACTAGGGGTCCACCCCTCTTGACTCGAAACAGGGGTCAAGCTCAAGTAAAATTTCTCAACAAAATTAGCATAATATAGACTTTATATTGACCTTGTTTTAGTGTACATAGTCATTTATATTCAGTCAGTGTATATATGTGTGATAACTTAGCTATGCATGCAGAATAGGAATAATTATAGAAAATGTTCGTTCTTAAGCATCTAGTAGGAAGACAGGTTGAACCGGGTAGATTGGATGCTTAACACCTTCCCAATTCTACAACCTGACACTTACCCTAAATCTCCAAACCAGACCAACTTATAGGCCCTTTTCTCAGGAATCGAGCCCACCCTGGGTCTTAGGCCCATAACCCTAGGTGCGACTCCAAACCCTTTTGTATGATCCCGATCCCTGTATTGGATCATCATTAAATCCCCGTTTTGAATGACAAACTTTACACTCTTATGAAGTAGGCCTCCATGATCTTCGAGAGGCGATACGGCGGCACAGGGCCCACAAGATAAGCACACATGACACACCACTCCCTCATAAAAGAGAAAGAGAGGACAGAGGACTGACTGCATGCAAGTCCTTTTCACCCCCAAACGGGAAGAGTTGTCTTCCTCAAGAAGTTTTTCCCAACTCACAAGACCAATAAGCTTAGAAGTGATGTCCTTTAGTTTAGGCAAAATCTTAGAGAGCCTTTTTCTAAACTTATGGAGAGATTCAAGGATCTACTCCAAGAATGCCCTCACCGTGGCCTAGACTTATGGCATTTATATCAAATAATTTATGATGGTATTGATTACCCAACTAAACAAATGATAGAGTCTATATGCCCTAGGGGATTCACATCCTTTATAGATGAAAGAAAGGTATAAGACTTCTTACTTGACTTAGCTGATAAAACCCATGAGTGGGAATCAACCCAAGAAAGTGAGAACCATAGGAGGGAAAGGATATTTTGTAGATGCGTTAGTAGCCAAGGAAGCCCACTTAGGTAGCCTTATCAAAAGGATTGAGGCTATTGTTCCTAAAGAGCCATCATCAGTCTTGGATGCAATTCTATGAGATCACAAGGCGTCCACAACTCTAAGAGAGCAATCCTTTCTTATGGATTTCCTGGCTCAGGGGAAGATGGTATTGACCTCCAACTTCCTTTCTCGAGAGATGCTGACTATGATAATATTCAGGCAGAGTTTCCGCCAGGAACGGTTACTTTTCAGATTTGAATTCTGATAGAACTTCGACTAGGGAAGGCTATTTTCAGGCTTAGGTTGAGGTAGTATTTCGGCAGAGCTTCAGCCAGGGATGAGCTACTTCTGGGTTTTGGCTGAGGTCATATTGGGACAGATCTTCTGTTGGGGATAGGCTATGGAAGGGCTAGGATGAGGTGGCACTCAGACAAAGCTTCCATTGGGGATAGGCTATGAGAGGGCTAGGCTAAGGTGACACTCGGACAGAGCTTCCATTGGGGATAGGCTATGGGAGAGCTAGGCTAAGGAGGCACTCAGACAGATCTTCTGCTAGGGGTAGGCTATGGGAGGGCTAGGAGGAAACTTTTCCTAAAATTCTCACTCAAAGAAAGCAAAGGATTGAAAGTCCCGAAGGCCCAAAGAATACTTTGAAGATCCGAAGAACAATTTGGATCTTATGAAGATCTCTCCGAAGACTTGAAAAACCACAAAGGGGGAGGGGAGGAGAGAGGGCAGAGCTTCTCTACTATGGGTTGCTCACTAAGAGACTTGGATTTTTGTGGTGTGTAAAATCAAAGGGAGGGGGTATTTATAGGATTTTTGGACCAATAGGGAGGAAAGAGAAAATTCCTTAGCCAATGGTGGTAAAAAGTAATTTCTCTAAACCAATGTGGTGAAAGTAGAAAATTTTGGACCAATAGGGTGGAGGGTAAATTTCTATTGCCAATGGGGTCAAAGGTAATTTTTTGGGGCCAATAAGATAATAAGATTCCTTTTTGGACCAATGGGAGGCCACGGTGTGGGGCAATGTAGGGTACACTAGCAAGGCAGTGTAGGGTACATAGGCGGGTGAAGAGGGAATTCCTTATCCAAATCAGTCACTGGAAGGGGGGATTCTGATTGCCGTCGAGGGTGTCAGAGGTTTCAACAGGTGTGCGACAGCTTTAACAGGGGTGCTGGAGGTCCAGCAGGGGTACTGGAACTCCATTAGGGATGTTGGAGCTCTAGCAAGGGCGCTGGAGCTCCAGCATGGGTCTGGAGCTCTAATAGAGGTGCTAGGGCTCCAATATAGGTGATGGGGTTCCGACATGGGTGCTTGGGCTCCGGTATTGGTGTTGGGGCTCCAACAAGGGTGCTGGGGCTAGGGGGCTTAGTCGGGTGCACGTGGAGCTTAGTTGGGTACGCATAGGGCTTGGTCGGGTATATGCGGTGTTTGGTCGGCGCACGCAGGGTGCGGGTAGGGGTGCAAGGCAAGGCGTGGGTGCTTGCATGGGCGGGGTTTGGGCACTCAAGGCAAGGCGTGGGGGCTCGCATAGGTAGGGTTTGGGCACTCAAGGTGCAACTTTTGGGAGTGATTACAGGAGATCCGAAGGTCCAATTTTGACATACCATATATCATTGGAATCATAATTCTGAGTACCATGCATCTGTGCAGTCACTTTGATCAGATTCCTTTATATATAAAATGTCATAATTGGACCCTTTTTTTCTCTCGTACAAGTTTTCTGGGGATTTTGGGTGAGTATAGAGTGCTTCTGGGAATAGTTATACCTCAGTTAGTTGTCATCTCTGTTGATCGGAGGTGAAAGGTTGTGTTCAAGATCCTTAGTTATCATAGCCGGGGGAGGGTGACAAAATTGGGTGTCTATAGAATGCCCAATCTGAGCTATCTGGGACTGTTGATTATGAGAAAGAAATTCGTGGCTATTTCAATCTTGCAAAAGACAAAAATATTTGATTCTTGGATTTTCCTTAGCTAGGCTTCTATGTGCCAATATAGGGATATCTAGTCTTTGAGTCATCCAACAGTATTCCAATTGTATTAAACTAGAATCCTTGGCTTGAAAAGGCTTCTAGGCCATCTAATGGTATTCGGTTGTATCAAACCGGAAATCCTGAGCCAAAAAGGGTATGTGGGCCATCCAATGGCATCCTGATTTATTCAAAACAGTAAGTCAATGAGCCAAAAGGGTATGCGGGCCATCCGATGGCATCCTGATTCATTCAAAATGGTGAGCCAATGAGCCAAAAGGGTATACGGGCCATCCAATGGCATCTTGATTCATTCGAAACGGTAAGCTAATGAGCCAAAAGGGTTTGCAAGCCATCCGATGGCATCCTGATTCATCTGAAATAGTAAGCCAACAAGCTAAAAATGGTATGCAAGCCATCCGATGGCATCCTGATTCATTTGAAATAATAAGCCAATGAGCCAAAATGGGTCTGCTGGCCATCCGATGGCATCCCGATTCATTCGAATCGGTAAGCCAAATGAGCCAAAAGGGTATGCAGGCCATCCGATGGCATCTTGATTTGAAACCCAACGAGCCAAAAAGCGTTTACGGGCTATCCGATGCCATCCTGATTCATTCAAATCGGTAAGACAAATGAGCCAAAAGGGTATGCGAGCCATCCGATGGCATCCCAATTCATTCAAATAGGTAAGCCAAATGAGCCAAAAGGGCATGCGGGCCATTCGATGGCATTCCAATTCATTCGAAACAATAAGACAATGAGCCAAAAAGGGTTTACGGGCCATCCGATGGCATCCCAATTTATTCGAATCGGTAAGCCAAATGAGCCAAAAGGGTATCTTTCTTTTTCTGTGGTCATAGGTGATACGATGATCCCTGCTAGTGATGGGATTCAGGGCATGGTGAAGCTGATTCTTAGGACCTCCCATTTTCTGTCTCTTGTAATCCTGCAAACTTGAGAACACAGATGTCTTTATTTTCTTCTTCTTTCCCTCTGTGTTTATTTATTATTTTTTTTCTTTTTTTTATTTTTATCTTTTGTACTGCCAGTCTTGGGTCTTTATTTTGAAATAAAATCTTATCTTTTCGCCTAGAAAATCTTTTAATTTTTAAAATTTTAAGGCATGACTAATTCCACATTAAAATAACCAGTATAATGCTAAAATCCAAACATCACCTCATCATAAAATGAAGTGGGGAATGACCTTTTTAACCCATTTCCATAAGGACAGGTGGGCCCCAAGTCTGGGAGTTTGAAGAACATGCAAAACAAATATGCATCTGGTGGTCCCTGTCGATGGATTCCTCCTAATGATAAGTATTCGGTGAAGATCCTAGAAACCCTAAGAATTTCAATCTTCCATAGCTGACAAATTGCTTCATTTCCTCTTTCCCCCATCCAAAGAAACTTTGGATTTCTTCTGAATAGTCCTTTAAAGATGATTGAACCACTTTACCTTTGGGTGGGGAGGGCATGCAAACCTGTTGGAGTAAGTGGTGATGTAGCTTCATGTATCCAACATGTTCATAGATTCCCACAGTCCTGGAGCCTCAATGTCCAAGATCACATCCAAATAATCCATGATTTTTTTTATAACAAACAAAGGAGGGAGAGATGATTTTTTTTTTTTTTTAGAGGTTACTCACAGACTACTAATATAACCAAACTTTTTACCATTGTTGCATCAAGCTTTCTTTTTGTTTTTGACCAATCACATGTGAGGAATGAATTGGCATTGATTACTGGTGCTGAGCGGCGACTTTTGGGGGAATGGAATTCTGGATAAGAATTTGAAGGACCACAGGTGAATGACAAGTACCTATTGACCATATATGCCAAGTGGCGATTCTTGGGGGACACAAGCTATGATGATCTTTTAGATACCTTGATTATTAATCTAGGAACCTTCCAATTACCCGAAGGTTGTTGAGACTGTATCCCTTAAGAGGAATCAGGTCTAGTGTAGTTCAGGAAGTTCATCCTTTCTTGAGTTGTTCCATATTGACCAATCTAGGTATTTCTTTGCCATTAGGGTCCAGGAGTCTCACAGCCTTGCCTGGTAGGATTTTTTTGATAGTGAATGGCTACTCTAGTTGGGCCTAAATTTTCCTCTTGGGTCATGAATTGGGGCTCTTTGTTCTCGAAGAACGAGCTCACCTTCTTCTATGTGATGAGGCCTCACATTCTTGTTGAAGGCCCTTGCCATTTTCCATTGATATTTTCTTAGATTGTCCATGGCCTTCATATGTCTTTCATCTAAAAAGTTAAGCTCGTTGTCTAGCCTTCATCCATTCTTCTCTAAGTAACTAGCTAACCAAAAGTACCTTGAGGGATGGTACTAGAATCTCTCTTGGTAGTATTACCTCAACCCCATATACAAAGGAAAAAGGGAGTTGCCCTAATCGAGGATCATATAGAAGTCTGATATGCCCACAAAGCAAGCGATAACTTATCTGCCAGTTCCTATGAGCCTTAGCTATTTTCTTTCTTTTTTTTTTTTTGGAGGGTGGCTTTGACATTCTTCTCGACTGTTTCCACTACACCACTTTGTTAGTGGCCTATAGGTGACGTAACGGTGCCTCTTGATGCTTTGCCCCAGAAATGGGATCCTTGATTTGAGATTGGTTCATATAGCTGATAAGTTACCCCAGCATTTTTTAATCTGAAGGTCATCACCTTGCAGTGATGAGCTCCCCACTGAGTGGTGAAGGCTGTCTTCTTGTGATCTCCTGGGTGCATACTTACTTGATTGTATCATGATAATCCATGACCATAAGGTATGCCCCAACTGTATCATCTTTTGGACTCTCCTAAAAATTAATGCACATGCATACCCTACCATCTTTTTGTTTTTTTTAAGAATGGGTGTGATGCTGGCCAACTATTGGGGGTAATTCACCACTTATATAAATCCCTCATTCCTCTTCTCTAATATTTTCATTCTATTCTAGACACATTCTTCTGAGCTTCTATTTGACTGGCCTTGTGCTAGGGTAAGTTGGCAAACGGTGTTGTACAATGTTGGGGTCTATCCTTGGCATATCCTCATAAAACCAGGCAAAGACTTCATCTGTTTTGATTCTTGCTCATCCTGGGTGGTACCACTTTTGACCTCTCGAAGGCATTGTTTAGTTTTCAAATTAATAACTCGGGTATCGTCATGGATGGGCTAGGCTTTCTTTGGTTTGCATTGTCTTATTGGGTTATGACATTTGTTAAGATCATCATTAGAAAAAGGAGGCAAGTCATACTTGGACTCGGAAATTTCATTCATGAAAGGAGTAACAGACTTGACATACATTGACTTTGGACTTTCCTGAAGAGGGAAAACAAACACATAATCATAAAGAGACGACTCAACAATAGACTCGACAACTAATTCGATGACGATCTTGACACTTGACTTGATGCTTTTATCATAGTATCCAGGTTGGTTGACTCAGTAGCATGAGTAACTCGAAGTTCTCTCCAATGCTTGTCCAGTTCTGGAATGGCTCAATGGACTGGTGGCCACGGACCTTCTTCTTCTTTAAGGCTAGTCACAGCTAGCACTGCAAATGCCTCTTCCCTTTGTGACTGTTTGCTTACAAACTTAAATTGGCTGAACTCATGTTCCTTGATCTGTTCACCTACTGTCAATGCCATTACTACTATTAGAAGATTATCTATGACTTCTTGATATCCCTGGGGTGTAGTTATCTGAATCAAGAAGGTAGGGTGTGCCCCCCTAATTTTCTCTTAGAGCATTCACTAAATTTTTCGATGAAGTTATCTTTGGATATTTTGGCAATACAAGCATATCCTTCCAACTGTACCCACCAATCCATCCTTCTTTTGGATTTGATGGTTTGTCTATCGACCCATGGGAATGATGTAATGGTGATGATGGATATGGGGTGGGGTGATATGAAGGGGATGTGATGTAGGAAATAGGGTATTTTGATGAAGATAGTGGATGATAGGATGATAAAGAGGTTCCTGCTTTTTTGTGGTATGGTGAGAAGGAGAATAATGGTGAAAGCGGATGGTATAAAGTGGTGGGTTCTTCTTCTAGGGTCGGTGATGAAGGAGGGAAGGTGGGTATATTATCCTCATCTTCTGACTCATCTTCTGATGACTCTTCTTTCCTAGGGTTTTCTTGACTTTGGTCCTAACTCCCATGATATTCAAGTGACTTTTTTTGAGCCCGTGGCCTAATGAGTCAAGTGGGGTCACTTTCTGTTGACTCCCCTTCCAACATACTAACTATTCTATGATCTAGGACCGGATTGGTAGTGATGTTAGGAGGTTGTTCGACCTTGACTTCAATAGACCCATTGTCTACCAAATCTTGGATTGCATGTTATAAATTGAAACATCTTTTAGTAGTATGTCCCTTGTGAGTATGGTAAGAGCAGTATTCATATTCTTTGCACCAAGTTGGTGGAGGATTACGGATTACTCTTAGAGATACAGTTCCCAAAAGGCCTTGTTTCTTCAATTTCTCATATACGGTGGCCAAAGGCATCCCCGACTCAATGAACTGTCTTCTTGGGTGAGGAGCTTGTTGGACAGGAGCATCTGGTTGCACCACAAATGGTTGTGGATGAGATGCAGTGGTATGTGGTCCTGACTGTTGAATTGCACCTACCATATTGGTTTCGAGACTCTTGCCATACCCAACCTTACCTTTTCCCAAATCTTGAGAAGTCCCTTGATATTGTGCATCCCTCAGAATCTTGTTCTCAACATGGGTTCCTGTGGTGATCAATGCCTCAAAGGTTTGCAAATGTTGATAGTAGAGAACATCATAGTAAAGCTTGGAAAGATCCTCAATCAACATTCTTACTTGCTCAACTTCTGAAGGCCAATCTGCCATCTTGGTTGCCCTATCCCTGAACCTCATTAAGAAGGTGGTAGACCCTTCCCTAGGCTATGTCTCAAGGTTTCAAGCTCCTGTTGCTTCACATCTATTTCAGTGTTGTAGGAGTACTGCTTGGTGAAGGCTTTCACAACTGTCATCCGATTCTGGGTTTCGGATGACTCCAACTGCATGAGCCACCTTAGTGCTGGTCCTAATAGGGTTAACATAAAGGCTTTTCCCATCTGGTTGTCCATAAGTTGCCATGATTTGGTGATGCTAAGAAAGACTTTGAGATGAGCCTTGGGGTTCCCTGACCCATCAAACCTATCAGTTTACCACTTGAATTTCTTGAGAATTTTACCCTGAAGAAGAAACTCATCTCATCGGATTCCACCACTTGACTTTCTGAACTCTTTCCTTTTTGGGTCATATATTCTAAATTTTCCAATTGTTCTCTAACTCTTCTTTCTCTCTCCATCTCTAGAGGTTCCATTTGGACATGTGCTGCGAACTCCTCTTCCTCATCTTCAATTACTACTTTGGGCAGAGGAACTCGAGAACAGGTTCCTCGTTGGCCATTCGAGCTGGTAGGTTAAACTCCTCTCTAACCAGTTGGCCTGGCTTGTTCTGGCTCTCCTAAGTCAACTCGGGAAGAAGTCCCATGATGACTCGTAGGTCCATTCTAATCCAACTCTCCTGTAGCTTGTGCTGGTTTGGTCCTAGGAGGGTTTCGGAGCATGTGCAATATTTGAGCTAAACCACTCTTGACCTCGCCATCTCTGTCTGCAAAGTCTCTATGGGAAGGACCAAAGCTTGCTCGGGGGATTTCAAGTTGTGTGGGTCCATGTGAACTAGGTTGTAATCACTTGGTAGTAGATAATCTCAGAGAGACAATGGACGTGACACTAGGCTTAAGCGAGTCAACCGATTACCCTGATGTGTCCAAATGGATTGCGGGGAATACTTGAGGTGTGGAATTTTTCCTAAACCAAAAATAGATTATTTTAGGATTCTTGTATCCCCAACCCCTTGTTCACTCATTCACTAGATTAACAACCAATGATCCATCCAAAGTTAGTGTGCTTAATGATAGGGAGTAGGTAAGGTTTGATGCCCCTAGTCCACTCAATGTCATAAGCTGGAGATTCATACAAATGCCTTGACAATAATATCCCTATTAATACATTCTTTGCCACTAAAGTCATGCTTTCCTTAATCTTATTCCATTAGGTGACCTTCCTCCTAGTTTCTTCAGGACTTTTAGATAATTCGGCATTTCACGAGACTTTGACAGAAATCAGCCTGGATCACGTGTGCCAAATCATCTATATTTCATTTCCAAGGAGGAAGGATACCTTTTATCTGAAACCCACTTAGGAGAGAATTTCTTTACAACTAGAATGTATTATAGGAAAATTCCTTTTCAAGACCTCAAACAAATTTTATAGATCAGCTTGTGGCTTTCTTAATGTTCTCCATCTATTTTCTACATGATGCGAGTATGCGGTGGATGCAATAGGATCAACAAGGCTTCTTTGACAGGATCTATATACGCAAGATACGTGATCCTTTTGATATACTCATAGGTATGAGATCAAGGGGTTGACTTCCTTGCTCATTACACATGACTATACACTAGGTTAAGCAACTGGCCATGGGGTGGTGGAACCGTGAGTGATTGTGTGCAGAAGTGTAATACGGGAATATCTTTATTCAATCTCAGAATTTCATAAAGTGCATGGACCTCCCCAAGAGTGCTGGCACAATTATGAACATCATCACCGTTTAATAATACCCCCATACCCTTGTACAGGAAGCGGCCACCATTTTCTCTCAGAGTACTCTCCATGACATGCATTGACCTCCTGGAGGGTGCAGGCATAATAGGGAGTCCCTCGCCAAATGATTTCACTTCGAGCACGATGCATGATGTGGTTAGCAAATACAATTACAAACATGGGGTTAGCCAAACATGTTTTCAAACAAATGTAATAGAAAATGTTCTTGCATTTAGAGGTAGCATCTAGTGTCGAAAGCTTAACATTATCCCCAATGGAGTCGCCACTGTTGGGGTAGCGGTCGGAAATGAGATCTCTCTTCCCTTTTGGGGGGCGGGGGGGGGGGAAGGACTTGCATGCATTCCATCCTCTCTCCTCTCTTTCTATTTCATGAGGGAGGGGTGTGTCATGTGTGCTTACCCTGTTGGCCCCGTGCCGCCGTATAACCACTAGGAGATACATGGAGGCCTATTTCATAAGAGTGTAAAGTTTGTCATTCAAGATGGGGATTTGATGATGGTTTAATATGGGGATCGAGATCATGCAAAAGGGTTTGGAGTCGCCACCTAGGGTTATGGGCCTAGGACCTGGGGTGGACCCGATTCCTGAGAGAAGGGCCCGAAAGTTGGTCTGGTTCAAAGATTTAGGGTAATGTCAGGTTGTAGAATTGAGAAGGTGCTAGGCACCCAATCTACCCGGTTCAACCGGTCTTCCCACTAGATGCTTAAGAATGAACATTTTCCACAATTATTCCTACTCTACATGCATGGCTAAGTTATCTGTAGACACCCAATTTTGTCACCCTCCTCTGGCTGTGATGAAATTTGGATCTTAGACGTGACTTCCGACTTTTGACCGACAGAGGTGCTGATGGAAACATTTCCCTACCCAAAACCCTAGAAATCCCCGCGCGGGAGAGAAGGGGTCCAATTTTGGCCTTTCATATATGAAGAAATCCAGTCAAGATGACCATACAGATGAATAGTGCTCAGATATACGATTACCACAATATATGATACAGAAAAATCGAACTAACAGATCTCTCGTAATCATCACCGAAAAAACCCATATTCACATGTGTGCTGCGCGCTCTGGCCAACAGGCCAGCCAGCTTGTTTGCTCATTGCCCATGGGCTGCAGCACATGCACGCAGCCATGCCATGCACACAGCCCCACAGCCATGCACACAACCCCACAACCATGCACACACCTCTACACACCCTTGTCGCATGCTGGGCACCCTAGATGCACGCATGCATGCCCCCACCTCACAGTATAGTGCCCCCGCCGCACAGTGTACGCGCCCCCATCGTACACGTGCATGCCGTGCACACCTTGCCTGCATGGGTATGCACACTGTGCCTACATCATGAGCAGGTGGCCCTCACACTGTGCATATTGCCCGCACACCCGCATGTGCACACACTGCACACCCATGTATTAGCATACCCATGACATCACCCACACTACCTACCTAAACTTTCTCTCTCCTCTCGGTTTTTCAAAAACTATATTTTTCGGCTAAACCTTCTCTCTCATCTAGCTTTTTCAAAAACTGCCTTTTTCGGCTAAACCTTCTCCCTCCTCCCACTTTTCAAAAAATTACCTTTTTTGGCTAAACCTTCTCTCTCCTCCCACTTTTCCAAAAATTGCCTTTTTTAGCTAAACCTTCTCTTTCCTCCCGCTTTTTTTGAAAATCACCTTTTTTTGGCTAAACTTTCTCTCTCCTCTCGCTTTTCTGAAAATCACCTTTTTCGGCTAAACCTCTCTCTCCTCCCACTTTTCTGTAAACTGCCTTTTCTAGCTAAACCTTCTCTCTCCTCCCACTTTTTCAAAAATCACCTTTTTCGGCTAAAAATTCTCTCTCCTCCCATTTTTCTGAAAATCACATTTTTCTAGCTAAAATTTCTCTCTTCTCCTATTTTTTCTGAAAACCCCCTTTTACCCACTGGACAAAAGCCCTCCCCACTCATTTTTGCCTTCAACCCCCCTTTACCCATTGGACAAAAATCCCATCTCTTCACTTTAGGCTAGAGCCCCCCTTTTCATCCATTAGATAAAAGGATTCCCCCTCTTCTATTTGGCTAGAAAAAACTATAAATACCCCCTCCCTTAAAAAGAAAAAGACACCAACACACAAGAATCCAGAGTGAAATTTTCCTCCCCTCCCCCCTATTGATTTTCTTCTGATCTTCAGAGCGATCTTCATCAAGATTTGAAAACTCATTCAGATCTTTGAAGTGTTCTTTGGGATCTTGAAGATCTTCAATCCAAATTCTTAGTTAGATCTAGTTTTTAGCCAAAAACAGTACGTTCTTGAGTGTTCTTGAGTGTTCTTGAGCGTTCTTGAGCTTTCTTGAGATAAAAACCCCCCTTTTGAGGTTCTTCGGGTCTACAGAGAGATCTTTGTTAAGATCTGAAACTTTGCTTCAAAGTGTTCTTCGGGACTTTGGAGTTTTTCAATCCATTTTTAGGTCAGCCCGTTTCTTTTCAGAAATAGCCTTTCTTAGCCGAACCCCTATCCGAGTGTCCCTGGAATATTTCTAGAAATAGCCATTCCTAGCGGAAGCTCTGCTGAAGTGCCACCTCAGCCTAGCCCTTCCTTAGCTTATCCCCAGTGGAAGCTCTACCAGAGTGTCACCTCACCCCAAGCTCGGAAATAGCCTTCCCTAGCCGAAGCTCTGTCTGAATCCAAAGCCAAAAATAGCCTTCCCCAGTCAAGCTCTATCTGAATCCAAATCCGAAAGCAACCGTTCCTAGCTGGAACTCTCAAGAAAAGAAGTTAGAGGTCAAGATCATCTTCCCCTGAACTGAAAGAACATGAAAGACAGTCCGAGCTGGTACCAATCAGGGGCCTACCCCTTTTGACCCGAAACAGGGGTCAAATTCAGGTATAATCTCTCTCCTCATTTAAGCATAATGTGGATATCTAATAAGCCTTGTTTTAGTGTATATAATAGTTTGAATTCAATTAATGTATATATGTGTGATAACTTAGCCATACATGTGGAATAGTAATAATTATGAAAAATGTTCGTTCTCAAGCATCTAGCAAGAAGACCGGTTGAACCTGGCAGATTGGGTGCTTAACACCTTCCCAACTTTGTAACTTGACACTTACCCTAAATTTCTAGACCAGACCAAATTTCAGGCCCTTTTCTCAGGAATTTGGCCCAACCCAGGTCCCATGGCAACTCCAAACCCCATTTGCATGATCCTGATCACCAAATTGGACCATCATCAAAACCCCCATCTCAAATGATGAATTTTACACTCTTGCAAAATAGGCCTCCACGTATCTCCAAACTGTGATATGGCGATGCGGGGTCTGCAAGCGATGCACACACAACTCGAACCCCTCCCCCTCACATGAAGGTGAAGAGAGAGAGAGAGAAAGGAGAGAGGACGGGGATGCATAGCCCATCTCCGACCGCTACCCTCACAGTGGCGACTCCACTGGGGACAAAAGTCAAGCTTCCGATACTAGATGCTAGCTTTAAATATAAGAACATTTTCCACCATATTTGTTTAAAAACATGTTTGGCTATCCCTATGTTTGTAATTGTATTCACTAACTGCATCATGCATCGTGCTCGAAGTGAAATCATTTGGTGAGGGACTCCCTGTCATACCCGCACCCTCGGGGAGGTCTGAGCACTTTATGGCATTCTGAGATCGAATGATGGTTACCCTACATTACACTTTTGCACACAATCACTCATAATTCCACCACCCTGTGGCCAATTGCTTAACCTCGTCTGTAATCACGAGTAATGGGCAAGGAAGTCACCCCCTTGATCTCGTACCTACAGGTATATCAAAAGGATCATGTACCTTGCGTATATAGATCCTATCAAGGAAGCCTTGTCAGTCCTATCATCCACCGCGTGCTCGCATCATGTAGAAAATAGATGAAGAAGTTAGGAGCACCACAAGCTAATTGTAGAACTTGTTTGTGGTCTTCAAAAAGAATGTTCCTACACTATATTCCCGTCATAAAGAATTGCTTTCCTAAAGTGGATTTCAGATAAAGGTGTCCCTCCTCCTTAAGAAGAATGTCCATATACATGACTCAGGGGTAATCCCGTCAGAGTCACGTCAAGTCCTGAGAAGTCCCAAGAAAATTAGGAGCAACGACACCTAGAGGGAAAAAGAGTAAGGAAAGCATGAATTTATTACATAGAATATCTTATGGGAATATTCTCAATAAGCCATTTGTATGAACTTCCCGCTTATGACATTGGGTAGACCAGGGGCATCAAACCCTATCCACCCTACCATTTAGTGGACTAACTTTGGATGAATCATTGGTTATTAATTTGATGAATGCGTGAACGAGGGGTTGGGAATTCAAGAATCCTAAAATAAATCACTTTTGGTTCAGGCACAATTCCATATCTCAAGTATTCACCACGGTCCCTTTGGACTCGTCAGGATAATCGATTGACTCACCTAAATCCAGAATCACCTCTGTCATCTCTTCGAGGTTGTCTACTACTATGTGATTACAACCCAGTAAGCATGGATCCTCCCAACATGAAAACACCCGAGCAGGCCTGGGTCCATCCCATGGAGACCTTGTAGACAGAGATGGCTGAAGTCAAAAGAGGGATAGCTCAGATATTGCATACACTTCAGAACCCTCCCAGAGCTGATCCTAGGAATGAGCCGGCACCAGCAACAGAAGATGTGGACCAGAATAGAGCTACAGGTCATAGTGGAAATTCTTCTCGAGTCGACTCAGGAGAACCAAAGTATGTCCAGCCAATCGGTCAGAGAGGATCTTCACTTACCTGACTGAATGGTCAACGAGGGGCCTATTCCAGGGTCCCTCCTCCTAAGGTAGTAATCGAAGATGAAGAAGAGGAATTTACAACACATGTGTGCTTTAAGCCTCTGGAGAATGAGAAAGAAAGGAAGTTTAGAGAGCAGTTAGAGAATTTGGAGAACATGATTTGAGCAAGAAAAGAATCAAAAGGCCAAGCAGTGGATTCTAAGGAAATGTGTTTCTTCTCTGGAGTAAGAATTCTAGAAAAAATTAAATGGCAAACTGATAGATTTGATGTGTTAGGAGAACCCAAGGCTCATCTTAAGGTCTTTCTCAGCATTGCCAAGTCATGGAAACTTGCAAATAACTAGATGGGACAAGCCTTCATGTTAACCCTATCAGGACTAGCACTGAGGTGACTCACACAGTTGGTGTCATCAAAAACTTAGAATTGGGCGATGGCAGTAAAGGCCTTCACCAAATAATACTCCTATAATACTGAGGTGGATGTGAAATGTCAGGAGCTTGAAACATTGAGGCAGTAGCCCAAAGAAGGATTCACTGCCTTCTTGATGAGATTCAGAGACAAGGCCACCAAGATGGCAGATAGGCCTTCAGAAGCAGAGCAAGTAGAGATGTTAATAGAGAACTTGTCAAAGCCCTATTATGATGTTCTTTACTATCAGCATTTGTAAACTTTTGATGCCTTGATAGCCACCGGCACACAGGTGGAGAATAGAATTCTGAGAGAGGCCCAGTATCAAGGATCCTCCCAAGATCCAAGCAAGAACACCCGATTCAGACGGGGAAAGGGTCCAAAAACTAATATGGTAAGTGCAGTTCAGCAGTCAATCTCACCAGCCACTTCTTCATAGCCCTTCATAATACAAGCAGATGCACCCGCCCAAAAGGGTCCTTCCCCAAGAAGGCAGTTTTCTAATCTGGGAATGCCTGTAACGGCCGCATATGATAAGTTAAAAAAGTAAGGATTGCTAGGGACAGTGGCTCCAAGAGTGATCAGCAACCCTCCTCCAACTTGGTATAGGGATCTTGAGTATTGTGCCTACCACACTTAGAAGGGGCACAATACTGAAAGATGTTTGGGTTTACAGCATGCAATTCAGGACTTGATAGACAATAGAACCATTGAGATGAAGATCAACCAGCCTCCCAATGTCAATACCAGCCCACTCCCTGATCATGTAAACAATTTGGGTGAAGAAACTACGGAGAGTGACCCCACTCAACTCATTATACCTAGAGCTTAGAAGAATCATATGAATGCTCGTGCTTATAGAAGAGTCATGGCTAGAATCATAAGAACCCCCAGAAGAAGAGAATCATCAGAGGAAGAGTTAGAAGATCGAGTGCCCCCCATCCATCCCTCCTTATTAAAAGAATCCACCATACCACATTACCAGCCTCTGCCATATTATCAGCCTTCGCTATATCATCAACCTTTCCCCCACCATCAAAGTGGAGGAACCTCTTCATCCTATCACCCCCAATCTTCATATCCTACCTCTCACATTACATCATCTTCATACCATCCCACTTTATATCCCATCTCAAGGTTCGGTGTATAACCCAAAAGAAGGATGGATGGATGGGTATGATTAGAAGGATATGCTTGTACTACCAGATTCCCCAAAGATGACTTCATCAATAAGGTCTGTAAATGCATTAGGGGAAGACCAGGGGAGTGATCCCACTTCTCTAATTTAGTCTGCTGTAACTTTTGAAGACAATCCAGAGGTAATTGAAGAGATTACAAACTGATATTCTCAGAGCAGTAACCACATTGGCTATTGGGGAGCAGATCAAAGAATGCACTTCCTTAATCCATGTAGGGAGTGACACAGAGGATGATGAGTCAGGACTGGTCCAACTTTGAGCCAGTAATGATAGGACCAGCCCTATGAAAATCTTCTGATCCGTACGCTCTGAATACTATGAGTGTTTGGATGTCGAAGAATTTGATGGCCTTGAGGAATCTGATGAAGAATCAAGTGGGAGTGAAATCAGCAAAGAAGAGGATGATGATAAGGAGGAGGAGGAGGAGGAGGATGGAGATGAATCTCTTGAGAGGATGATTGGTATCCAGACTGGGATGACTGCCAAGGGCCTTGGTACAATGATTATAATGATGAGTTAGAATATTACTCACCCGAACATCTGACATGTTTCTCAGTCTACGCCATTAGCAATGATGACCTAATAGTTGATCCAACAAGTGGAATTTACCCTTCCCTATGCATGGAGGGAGATGATTTTACATCAGATTCAGAGAATGAGGGGGAATCTGGAGAGCCGATGCAAGTTTATATGGACGAATAGTACTCCACATTTGAGTTGGAAGAAAAACTGTGTGAAGTGTATTCCAACACATTGAGAATGCAAGAAATGGTAGAATAAATTGAAAAAATGTTAGGAAAAGTAACCATCAATTATCATTACTACCAGGAGCAATTGGATGATCTAAAGGAAATAGGACTAGATGACACAATCACAGAGGCAGTAGACGTTGTATTCCAACAGCTTTCTAATGTAGTCAAGAAGTTAAGAGCCAGGGTAGTGGATATTTGTGGAGGTCCTCGACTTCCCACCCCAAGCAGGGAAGGAGAATCAGAAGAAGATGATTCTATAGTAAGGATAATCACCCTAACCAATAGTGATGATGAAGATAGTTATCCCACCAAGATTATTGGGAAAAAATCAATCAACGTGATGGAAACTAGAAGTGGGAAAGACTACAAGGGCAAGGCTCTAGCAGTAGAGCAGTTAAGGGCTAATGAAGCCGGAACTAGCAGCATAAAGAAAGAGCTAGAGAACCCAGTATTGGCTTAACTCAAGAATTCTCAGGCAAACATCTCCATTTAGGGATTGTTGATGGCAACACCTTCACACTGTGAAGCAATCTTGAGGTCTCTCACTAATGTGTAAGTGCTAATCGAGATAAACCTGACGCACTTCGCACATATAGTAGGAGCAACATATGCAGTGCAGTCCCTGATGTTCTTGGGTTTTGAGCTTCCTAAGGAAACCCAACACAATCGAGCTCTCCACATTACAGTTAAATGCCTTGACAAAATAGTTCCCTAGGTTATTGTTGACAATGGGTCTGCTTTGAATGTGCTACCATTGAGATCAACAAAGTGTATCGACATCAACTTAGAAGAAATGAGGCCAACCACCCAAACCATAAGGGCATACAATAATACTAAGAGGAAGATCCTTGGCATCATTACCCTTGCTATAAAGAATAGCCTAGTGAATTTTGATGTTGATTTCCAAATTATTGATATACCGACAGCTTTTAACATACTCTTGGGAAGGCCTTGGTTGCATCTTGCAAAGGCGGTGTCCTCTAGTCTCCATCAAAAAATGATATTCATTCATGAGGGGAAGGTGGTCTTAGTGGCCGGAGATCCTGAAGTGGTTAATACTTTGGCCAACATTGAAAATGGGGAAGAACAAGACCAGGAGGTGCAACTGAGTAGTTTTGAAATAGACACCACTTGCGTAGCCATTGCCAAAGAAGCTCCAAAGGAGAAAATCCTGGCTAAATATAAAGCCATCTGGAGTCCGCCAGTGAATCAGATGATGAAGAATATGCACTAGTTCCTAGCATGGGGCAAGTGAAATATCATCAAGGAGTTCCAAAGCAACCTAGTTTGGCAGTGAACAAAGGAAAGAATGATCTTGGGTACACTCCCCCAACTATCAAGGGGCAGAAAGTGCTGAGGATGACTAGGAAGATCTCCGTCACTTACTACCCTACTCTCAATGGATACTTTGTGAAAGAAGGAGAGGATTTTCCCTTTTGTGGAAATGTGGAGCCATGGTTTGATGAAATCGCTGCCAAGATGCAACCAGGACTTGAAATTTTCTTCTAAGACGAGTTTGATTGGGTGACTTATGAAGTGGAACAACAGAAAATGCTAGTCAAAGAAGGTGACTAAGACAGTTGCATCACTGGGATAGCAAAAATTGCACTGATTGAGACTAGGTCTTCCTTTGATGATCCTACAAGATTGATCCAATCAAATGAGGCATCTAGTCCTCGAGTTCTCATGAAGAGAGAATGGGAAAAGAAGATAAGGCTCACCTGGAGTCTATCACTTCCCATTGTTTGAAAGGCTTCATTTTCTCCCTCCTACAAGAGCCAAGAACCCAAGAGTTGCATGAGCTCAAGCCCCATCCTTTCAAAGGAAGAAGTGTGTATGCAAAATAGAGGAGAGCACAGAGGATGATGGTTTGTATGTACTATGCCCGAACCAATTGCAATGGGAAGGCTTGTGAAGGTGGTCAAAGCTATGACCGAGGTACCGGGATGGCATCCCTCAATAGGCTTGAAAAGATAGACTTCATTGAAAAAGGATTGAGCAATCTCCATCAATCTTCACCCCTCAAAAAGTTTGGCTTCTGAGAGCATGAGATTGATCAGCTGGTATTCATGAAGAAGCAGGCACTTGTCCAGAGGAACCATTGCACTAATAAAGAAATAGCAGCAACTTTCTTAGAAGGAGAAGAAGGTCCTTTGCCACACCTCTTCATTCATCAAGCCACTGAACCACTTCTGAACTAGACAAGCATTGGGGAAAACTTCAAGTTTGCTCATGCTTTTGAGTCAACCAGCCTGATTACCCTTAGTGAAAGCATTAAGCCAGTTATCGAGTCTGTTGTTTATGATTTTGTGTCAATCTCCCCTATTGAGAAGAGTCCAGAGTCCTTGTATGTCGAGTTTGTTACTCCTTTATGAATGAAATTTTTTATTCTGAGTATGACTTGCCTCCTTTTTTCGATGACGATCTTAATAAATATCAAGAATTAATAAAATAATACAAACCAAAAAAATCCCAACCCATCCGTGAGGATACTCGGGTAATTAATCTAGGAAACGACCAATGCCTTCGAGAGGTAAAAATTGGCACTACCCTTGATGAGGAAGAAGCAGAATAGATGAGTAATCTTCTAAAGGAATTCATTGAGGTCTTTGCTTGGTCTTATGATGATATGCTTGGTATCAACCCCAAAATTGTGTAGCATCGATTGCCGACTTACCCTAGGCCAAAGCCAGTAAAATAGAAGCTCTGAAGAATTCGGCCAAAATGGAGTGAGAAGATTAGAGAAGAAGTTGTGAGGCAATGAATGCAGGTTTCTTACAAGTGGTGAAGTACCCCCAATGGTTGGCCAATATTGTACCAGTACCGAAGAAAGATGGAAAGGTACGAACGTGTGTAGACTACCGAGATCTTAACAAAGTAAGCCCTAAAGATGACTTCCCATTACCTCACATTGATGTATTGGTGGATAATATGGTAGGGCATGCTTTATTATCATTCATGGATGGATTCTCGGGATACAACCAAATAAGCATGCACTCAAAGGATCATGAGAAAACAGTCTTCACCACTCCATGGGGAACCTATTGTTACAAGGTGATGTCTTTTGGATTGAAGAATGCCGATGCAACCTATCAAAGAGCAGCCACGGCCATATTGGATGACATGATGAACAAAGATGTGGAAGTCTATGTGGACAACATAATAATGAAGTCTAAAGATCGATAGGGGCATATTCCCGCACTAAGGCGATTCTTTGAAAGAATTAAGAAGTATCAACTGAAGTTGAACCCTCAAAAGTGTATATTCAGGGTAACGGTGAGAAAGTTGTTAGGCTTCTTGGTGAGTGAAAGAGGCATTGAAGTCAACCCTATCAAGATTAATGCAATTCAGGAAATGCCCATGCCTCTGACTGAGAAGCAAATACGAGGATTTCTTGGTCACATCTAATATATTAGCAAATTCATAGCTCAGTTGATTACAATCTATGAACCAATTTTCAAGCTATTGAAGAAAGATCAGCTATTGAAATGGAATGACCAATGCCAACAAGCCTTTGATAAGATCAAGGGCTACCTTATGAACCCACCATTATTGACACTGCCGGTGGAAGGAGAACCACTTCTACTTTACATATCCGTGGGAGAATATTCCATGGGCTTTTTGCTAATGCAGAAGGAAACAGAAAAGGGGGCAGAGCATGCCATATATTACTTTAGCAAGAAGTTTCTAGAATATGAGACTAGGTACACCCTCTTTAGAGAGAACTTGTGCTGCATTGATTTGGGCAACTAAAAGGTTGTGACACTACATGGTTTCTTACCCAATAAACTTGATCTCAAAGATGGATCCCATCAAATATCTCTTCGAAAAACCTGCCTTAACAGGAAGGATGGCCTGTTGGTTACTTTTTCTATCAGAGTTTGACATCACATATGTTACTCAGAAATCTATCAAGGGGCAGGCCATAGCTGATCATTTGGCTGCTCACCCCACAGAAGATGGAAGATCCTTGGATGATGCCTTTCTCGATGAAGGAATCGCAACTATAGAGGAAGAAGATACGGTTAATGAATAGCAGTTATTCTTTGATGGAGCGGCCAATCAGAAGGGATGTGGTAGAGGAATATTACTTATCACTCTTGATGGCCTTTATTTGCCTTCATCATTTCACCTCGACTTCCCCTATACTAACAATATTGCCAAATATGAAGCTTGTGCTTTGAGGCCTGAAATTGCTTTAACTATTAGGGTGAAAAGGATCAAGGTTTACGGTGATTTATCCATTGTCATCTGTTAGACACAGGAAAAGTGGAAAACTAGAGATGAGAAGCTAAAACCATGTCAAGAACATTTGGAAGAGGTGATCGAACACTTTGAGAAGATTACGTTCGAATACTTCTAGAGGGATAATAACAGATTTGCTGATGCCCTTGCAACCTTGGCTTCTATGGTAGAGTACAACCCTATGGCTAGGTCCGACCATTCTTAGTAGAACAAAGAAGTAGGCCCATTTATCAGAATACAGTGAACTCTCACTATGGATGGTCGATCTTGGTTCACTCACATAGTGGATTTTATCAAGGAAAGGAAGTATCCAATTAAAGCAACTGACAGAGAAAAGAATTTTTTTAGGAGATATGCCACCCAGTTTATTCTCTAGGAGGATTTGTTATACAAAAGATCCTATGACAAAATACAATTGTTTTGTGTAGATGAGGAACAAGCTACAACTATTATAGAAGAAATTCATCAAGGTCTCTATGGACCCCACATAAATGCCAAGATGTTATCTAAGAAGCTTCTCAGGCTAGGATATTACTGGAACACAATGGAAGTAGATTATGTGGACTTTGTCAAGAAATGCCACAAGTGTCAGATATTTGCTAACATCATACATATCCCTCCAATAGAGTTGCATTCACTCAGTTCACCTTGGCCATCCTTCACTTGGAGTATTGATATAATTGGAAAGGTCAACCCTAAAGCATCCAACAGCCACGAGTTCATCTTGGTATCCATTGATTATTTCACCAAGTGGATAGAAGCTCAGTCCTATGCAGTCCTCACATCTGCTAAGGTGGCCAAGTTCATCCAAGAAAATATCATTTTTCGATATGAAGTATCTCAAGAATTGATATCAGATCAAAGATCCCATTTCTGGGGCATGACCGATAAAATCTGCATAAAGTTCGGTACCAAAAGGCATCAATCTACCACTTACAGGCCACAGACCAATGGGGCAATAGAGGCAACCAACAAGAACATCAAAGTCATCCTACAGAAAATGGTGAAAACACAAAAAGATTGGGCTGATAAGTTGCCCCTTACATTATGGGCATACAAGACTTTTGTATGATCTTTGACGGGGGAAACTCCTTTCTCTTTGGTGTATGGAGTTGAGGTGGTTCTACCCATGAAAATCCTGGTACCATCCTTAAGGGTACTCCTTGATAGTCCGCTACCTGAAGGAGAATGGGTGAGCTAAACTTTCTCGATGAAAGGCGTATGAAAGCCATAAATAATCTGAATAATTATCAATTGAGAATGGCTAGGGCCTTTAACAAGAATGTAAAGCCACGTCACATGGTGAACTTGTTCTTCGAGAACAAAGAGCCCCAATTCATGACCCAAGAGAAAAATTCAGGCCCAACTAGAGTGGCCCATTCACTGTCAAAGAAATTCTACCAGGCAAAGCTGTGAAACTCGTAGACCACAATGACGAAGAAATACCCAGACTGGTTAACATAGATCAACTCAAGAAATATTATGTCAAAAATGGTGAATGGCCTGAACTACATCAGACTTGATCTCTTTCAAGGGATACATAGGCAACTTGACATGTGCAAGTGCGGTCTCAACCATCTAAAGGCAATAAATCAATTCCTTGAATAATAATCAAAGTACCTTAAAAGATTATCATAGTTTGTGTCCCCTAAGAATCGTCATTTGGCATGAAAGGCCATTAGGTATCTGTCATCCACCCATTGGTCCATCACTTCTTACCTAGGATTCTATCCCCCAAGAATCGCCATTTGGCATGCAAGGCCATTAGGTATCTATCATTCACCTATGGTCCGTCCATTCTTATCCAGGATTCTATCCTCTAAAAGAAAATCGCCACCTAGCACCAGTTTATCAAGGCCAGTTTATTATCCACCCTTGATCAGTCAAAGTCAAAAGAAAAAAGGAAGAGCTTGATGCAACAGTGGTAAAGGCTTGTTTGAATCATTAGCCAATGAGTAATACTTTGATAAATCATCATATCTCGTTGTTTGTATTGGTTTCAGGAAAATTCATAGGCTCATTGGATAAGACGTTGAGGAAATGGACCGTAGACATAAATATAAGGGCACCAGGATTGCTGGAATCCATGAATGTCTCATTTCTTGGCCAAGTTGGATTTATGATGCTACATCACCAATTACTCCGATAGGTGCCTCAACACTGGGATGCCGACCTACATGTATTTCGATTTAGATTAGTGGAGATTTGCCCAACTCGTGAAGAATTTTGGGTTTGTATGCTATCTCCACCAAAGGTAGTTTGTTCCAACCCTCTTTGAAGAAATATTGCTTAGAAGAAATTTAGGGTTTCTTCGGATGGAAGGAAGAAGAAGAAAAGTGATTTGTCAAGTATGGGAAGATCGACATTATGAAGGTGGCTCAGATCTTCATCCAATATCTACCAATGGGAGGAATGCATCAGCAACGATCCCAAGATGCTTATTTAATTTGCATGATAGCTCGTTATGTTCTCCGTACTCCCAGGCATGGTGCACCATCTATTTTGTTTGAGGTAGTAAAACAGTTAAAGAAGGGAGGTGACATCATCCCTACGGTTCTTGCAGAAACGTTCAAGGGATTTGACGACATGAGCTATGGCCATAGATTCGGACTAGATCATTATTAGGGAAGTCCTACTATTTTTCAGATTTGGCTCCTCGAGAAACTAAAGCTCACCACACCATTAAGGGGAAGCCCACTCGGAGTTTTTTATTACCGGGATAAGAGAGAAGTTTTGGAATTTAGTCTATCACCGATTGGGAAAAGTAGCTGTAGGAAACGACTGTGCAGGATATCACATGGAGGTGCCCAGGGAAGCCACAAGAGGATTTTTTGATGAAGACCCTTGGCCACAACTACATCAAATTAATGGGATTGACTCACACGTTCTTTTATTTTTCTATGTACATTAGTCGACAATACGTGCTCGAGGAGACGGACCCAGAAGAGTTAGTGAACTTTCACCCACCTCAAGAATTGTCTCCCCACCTTATTGTTCACCTATCCCATCTGTGGTAGGAAAGTGGTCCCCCTTTTTTTGTAATTTACTTGGTAATGGAATGAGGAAGTATTTGGATTTTTATGTTATTCCAATTATTCTAATTATGACTTGAGTTATGGAATTGATTGTGCCTAAGCATTGCAAGAAAAAAAAAAAAAAAAAAAAACACAAAAAAGAAGAAAGATTTTCTTTGTGCCAAAAGTAAGTTTTCATAGAGATGCTGCAATAAATTAATGAACAAACAAGGGGAGGGAAAAAGAAAAAAAAGAAAGAAAATATCCATGTGTTTGTGTTTGCAGGAAATACAGGAACAAATCCCTATAGGTTAGAAGCCATCATCTGAACCGTACTCTGAACCATCCTCATAAAGCACCAGGGAGTCCATAGATGCTACTTCAACCTGCTCCAGCCTCTAGGTTAGGTCCTCAATCAGTGCACCCTATCGGGTAATCTCACGATCTTTGGCAACTATCACCTTGCACAGGCCATAGTGCATCCTCATAATCTCAGCATAGACCTCCGGGGACCCCTGAGAAAGAGCGTATCAGCCAAAGGAAGTCAAGAGTTAATTGGAAAATGACCAGATACTCACATAATCATAAGGAATAGGCAGCCCTAGGGAAGTGTCTACATCTGTGTTCGGCTCCAGAAGATGAGGGAGACTGGGGTTGGGCACGTTGGGATAGGTCCAGGCAGGGAAGCCATGAAAGGAGACGTTAGCAACTCTGAGAGACCCACCGGCACTAGTAGAGGGCCTTGTTTGTGAAGGATCGATACCACTGACATGCGATCGAATAGCAGAAGGATCTACACGTCTCACTCTCCCCTGAAAGAACATCAGTCAAGACAAAAACAAGGAAGAATCTGTAGGAAATACTTATGAAAGGGCAACATACCATTGGACCATTGGGACCAAGAGGGGTGCACACTGTCTCCTCCTCTAGGAAGGCTCCGTAGTCCCTATCCGGATCAAAAAAGGAGTCCTCCCATACTCCGTTAGCTAAGTACTTCATCTCGTCTACAAGGACAATCTCTGGACAATATATAGTGGGTAGAGGAAGATTGGGAGAAGAATGTGGATCGATGTCTAACCACTGGGGTACTACTCTCTCTCCGAGGTACCAGGCATGGCCCCATAGGCCCTGGAAAAGGACTCGGTTCTCAGATATTTGATGAACCCAGACGACTCTCTCAGAATCCTGAAACACAAGGTCATTGAATGGTCTCCAAGTATCCTGAAAAACCAAGGAAGGGTAAGTACAACATCAGGCGAATAGAATTTCAATATCAGACATGGTATACCTCAGTGAGATCGTTCGAAAGAGAACGAGTGGTGGTCCCCGGAGGATGGCATCGGGCTCGGACCACCTGGTTATCTCCCCATTTTATGGCCAAGGGGAAGAAGAATGTCTCAGGATCCCTCAGTTTAGGGGCTATGGTTCCCAGATGCTCAAAACACTAGGGTTGTTTTAAGAAATCAAAGTAAGAAAGTGCAGACCAAATGACTGAAAGAAAACAGAAATGAGAAGGAAAGTTACCTGGATGATGTAGCCTGTCCCCTTAAGGCCCCTATCCTCATAGGACAGCAGGTCCAGGGACCACAGGAGATATGCATAGGCGGCCCTACCCCAGTCCTAGGTATCTACTGTGCGAAGATCTTTGAGGAAGAACACCAGGCGGATATCTATTCCCCCTTGGAGGTCACTGAAGAGGCACTGACCCACGGAAAATAGTAGGAAGGAACGTGCTATCTGAGACATATTGCCTGGATCTCCCCCGGGCCAACTCTCCACCATCAGGCACTAATCTCCCTTAGGTGGATGCACATTTGGCCGGCTTTAATGGTGATACCGGTCAGATCTACGAACTCCCTGGCAGTCGGGTATCCTACGGGTAAGGTCATAGTTCTACCCCTAAATGGAATGACTGTCAGGGCATAAAAGCACATACGCGTAATGGTAATCTCACCAACAAGAAGGTGAAAAGTGTGAGTCCTCGGCCACCAGCACTCCATCAGGGCCCCCACTAATGTCGGATTAAACTTTTGGGTCTCTACAAGGGCCAGCCGGTAAAGATAGCTGTCATCAACCATCTCCTTCACCATGCAAGGGAGCATCCTATACTAGGACTGAACCATGTTCGAATGGCCATAAGAGGCCAAGGTAGGCAGTTCTTTCCCCTCATGCTACTGGAAATAATAAATAAATTATAAAAGAAAAGAAGTAGCAAAAAGCAAAAACAATACAAAACAGGAATAAAAAATGATCAAAATAATGAATGAAATGTAAAGACTTACCCAGAAACCCCATATGGAGTTGCAGATGTGATTCCGGCTATTGTGAAGGGTTTGCCCAGAATACCAATCGGCCCGGCCCTCATCCCTGTGAGAAAGACTGCTGCAACTCTCGAGCTGAACCTCTCCCAAAGTCTTCCCCTTCCTCCTTTTAGCTATATTTTCAAAAATTGCAAAAAGCCTCAAAAAAGTTCAAAAATTACAAGACGCCTCAGAAAGTTTCCCAAATTACATAAAAGCCCTCAAGAATATCAAATTCTCCAAATAGCTCCTCCCTCAAGAACAAGATGAATATCTTCAAGAACTCCAAGAGCAAAATGAAGAACACCAAGAACAAAAGAAAAAACTTCAAGAAAAACCATAGGGTTCCAGGAACTCACTTTACTCAGAAAAGTTAGAATGAAGAATGAACAGGGGAGGGGACGCATTTTATACCCAAAAAAAAAATTTTTTTAAAAAATCCAGATCAAGCATCAAGAATCAAAAAATTCCAAATCAACATCAAGAATCGAATTCTAAACCAAAAATCAAGAATCAAGGAAAAATCAAGAGGAGACGAAATTTACCAAGCCCCACGTAGCCTAATCCTATTGACTCGGCCCCAAGTGGCCTAATTGCATTTACTCATCCCCAAGCAGCCCAATCTCATTGACCCGGCCCCAAGTGGGTCAATTGCATTTACTTGGCCCCAGGCGGCCCAATCACTTTTATTCGGCCCAAGGTGGCCCAATGTTGTTAACCTGGCCCCAGGAGGCCCTTCTTCTTTGAGTCAGATTTGAGTGGCCCGATCTCATAGATCAAATCCCTGAATTGGCACATGTGAAGCCTAGCTAAGGAAAATCCAAGCATTAAACATTTTTTTTACTTGTTGCAAGATTGGAAGAGCAGAAAATTCTTCTCTTCTAACCATCGGTCCCAAATAGTCCTGATCAGCTCGAAAGACCCTGCCTAGACACCATATTCCCTAAACTGGCACTTGCGAAGCCTAGCTAAAGAAGAATCAAGATCAAAGTACTAACTTTTTTTGTAGGATTGGAAGAGCAGCGAATTCCTTTCCCCTAATTGGTAGCCCACGTAAGTCCTAAAACTTTAGAGATATTATCTATTGCATTTTTTCAACTCTGTCATAACTGAGCAAGATGACGGCAGTATATACTCCGGGTGAGAAAATGTGGTCGTTTTTTTCTTTGCCCTTCAGCTGTTGCCATAGGCCTCAGCCAAAGAGGGGCATTCTGTAGACACCCAATTTTGTCATCCTTTGGCTATGATGAAATTTGGATCTTGGACGTGACTTCCGACTTTCGACTTCCAACTTCCAACCGACAAAGGTGCTAATGGAAACATTCCCCTACCCAAAACCCTGAAAATCCCCGCACGGCAGAGAAGGGGTCCAATTTGACTTTTTATATATGAAGGAATCCGGTCAAGGTGATCGTACAGATAAATAGTGCTTAGATATATGATTCCAACGATTTATGATACACCAAAATCGGACCGATAGATCTCCCATAATCATCACCAACAAACCCATATTCGCGTGCACACTGCGCGCTCTGGCCAACAGGCTAGCCCGTAAGTGTGTGCTCGCTGCCCACAGGCTACAGCACATGCACGCAGCCATGCCATGAACATAGTCCCACAGACATGCACACACCCCTGCACACCCATACCGCACAGATGCAAGCCCCTACAGCATTATGTGCACGCCCCTACTGCATGCCATGCACACCTTGCTTGCACCATGCGCAGGTGGCCCGCACACCGTGCACATTGGCTGCACACCCTAGCGTGCACGTACCCACTATGCACATTGCCCGCACACTCATGCATTCGTGCACCCATGACATCACCCGCACTACCTGCCCAAACATTCTCTCTCCTCCCATTTTTCTGAAAACTACCTTTTCTGACTAAAACTTCTCTCTCCTCTCACTTTTTTGAAAACCATCTTTTTTGGATAAACTTTCTCTCTCCTTCGTTTTTCTGAAAACTGCCATTTTTAGCTAAACCTTCTCTATCCTCTTGCTTTTTTTAAAACTACCTTTTTCAGCTAAACCTTCTCTCTCCTCTTACTTTTCTGAAAATTGCCTTTTCCACCTAAACCTTCTCTCTCCTCCCACTTTTCTAAAAATCACCTTTTTTAGCTAAAATTTCTCTCTCCTCCTATTTTTCTGAAAACCCCCTTTTACCCTCTAGACAAAAGCCCTCCCCATCCATTTTTGCCTTCAACCCCCCTTTTACCCATTGGATAAAAATCCTATCTCTTCACTTTAGGTAAGAGCCCCCCTTTTCGTCCACTGGATAAAAGGATTACCCCTCTTCTATTTGGCTGAAAAAAAACTATAAATACCCCCTCCCTTAAAAAGTAAAAGACATTAACACACCAGAATCCCCTTTTAGAGTGAAATTTTCCTCCCCTCGCCCCTCTTGATTTTCTTCTGATCTTCAGAGCGATGTTCGTCAAGGTCCAAAAACTCATTCGGATCTTCGTCAAGATCCAAAAACTCATTCAGATCTTCAAAGTGTTCTTCAGGATCTTGAAGATCTTCAATTCAAATTCTTAGTTAGATCCAGTTTTTAACCAAAAATAGTACGTTCTTGAGTGTTCTTGAGCATTTTTTAGCATTCTTAAGATAGAAACCCCCCCTTTTTGAGGTTCTTTGGGTCTACGAAGAGGTCTTTGTTAAGATCTGAAACTCTGTTCGGATCGTCAAAGTGTTCTTCGAGAATTTGGAGTTCTTCAATCCATTTTTAGGTTGGCCCGTTTCTTTTCAGAAAGAGCCTTTCCTAGCCGAACCCCTATCCGAAGTGCCACCTCAGCCTAGCCTTCCCTTAGCCTATTCCCAGCAGAAGCTCTGCCAAAGTGCCACCACAGCCTAGGCCTCCCTTAGCCTATCCCCAATAGAAGCTCTACCAAGTGCCACCTCATCCCAAGCCCAAAAATAGCCTTCCCTACTAGAAGCTCTGTTCGAATCCAAATCCGAAAGCAACTGTTCCTAGCTAGAACTCTGTCCGGATACCATCACAATCAGCATCTCTCAAGAAAGGAAGTTGGAGGTCAGGACCATCTTCCCCTGAGATAGGAGAACACAAAAGACAATCAGAGCCAGTACCAATAAGGGGTCCACCCCTCTTGACCCGAAACAAGGGTCAAATTCAAGTATAATCTCTCTCCTCATTTAAGCATAATGTAAATATCTAATAAGCCTTGTTTTTAGTGTATGTAATAGTTTGAATTTTAATGTATATATGTGTGATAACTTAGCCATACATATGAAATAGTAATAATTATAGAAAATATTCACTCTCAAGCATCTAGCAATAAGATCGGTTGAACCAAGCAGATTGGATGCTTAACCCCTGGGTCCTAGGCCCATAACCTGATGAGCACATTTATGTGTGAAATCTAGGGTAGTAAAACATGCATTTTACATATTTAGAATGGAGCTACCTTGGGTTTTACTCTCTTTTTGCAGGTTTTATATTTTCAAGGCCTTAAGGATTATTGGGTGCTATATCATCAATTTTACACGTAAAGAGGTCCTATTTCTTTCCATGGTTGCGAAGAGGACGAAATTCTGAGCAAGATGAATGTGTTCAATTACAAGTACACATTCGTTTGGTCACCCATCCAAATGATTATTCTTTTCGGGTCAGAAAAAGAATAATGGATCAGAACTGAACCGAGATGCAGAACCAGCCCGTTTGCAATTGTCCCAGAGGTACAAGGAATACTCCAAATGCCAACAAGGATCGATGGACCACATCCTTAAGTGATTAAAGATTTGTTTTTGGTAACAACAACTACCTAGCGTAGTTGGTGAGCTATGGTGTACAAAATTCCCTTGCTCACCAAGAGGTCTCAAGTTCGAATCTCATGGTTGTTTTTTTTAGAAAATTTTGTTGAATATTTCCTGCTTTTCACTCACTTAAAGCACTAAGGGCATGGAGGGGATTTCCACATCAAATTTGAAGCAAGGAAAATCGTGGAAGCAAGAAGAAAAAAATAAAAAAAGGAAAGGAAAATCTTGGAAGCAAGAAGAGAAGAAAAAAAAAAGGAAAGAAAAAAAAGGGAGAACCAAAGATTGTCCAAATCTTCTCTCTCCCCCACATCATCACCAAAATATTGTCCAAATCACACAAAGCAAGAAGAAAATCGTCCCTAGGAGAGAGAAAAAGAAGAAAAATAAATTAGAAAAAAAAAGAGGAAAGAAAATAAGCAAAAAAATTATAGAAACTTTCTCAAAATTTATTTCTCTCTTCTCTCTCCTCCACCTTAGCACTTTTGGTCTCAAAAGATCTCACAATCAATTGTGGGTTTCTCTCTTTTAGGAAAGAGAAAATTGTTACCTTACCTCCCCATTCCCTATAAATACAACTCATGTAAGAGGACGGGAGACAATTCATTCTTCTTCTAGTTTTTTTTAGTTGCTCTCTCTTTCTCTTGCTCTCTCTTTAGTTTTAATTCTTCTTTATCTTTTCTTTAATCACTTTTGTAATAGATTTTTTTTTTATTTTAATTAATGTAAGCACTATTTAATTTTTATTCAGCCCTTTTATGTTTATGATTTATGCAATTGAGTTGTAATTTTTTAAGTTATAGTTCTAGGCTTAGATCTAGGTGACAAGATCACGAGCCGTGGAACAATTTTTTTTTCAAGATTTGTTTTCTCTAGTACTAGAAATTTCAGATTTGGTTTATTTCAGATCTGGTTTTTAGTACTGGTAGTATCTCAAATCGATCAAGTTTTCAGTTCAAGGGTTGAAGTTCAAGTAAGTAGGCTCCTTCAGTAGTCTTCTCTCCCCCCTCTCATTCCCTCTTCTGACTACCCTTTCTTTCTTAATTTAAAATTTTAATTTCAGTCGTTACATTATTGCCATCCCTTTCCCCCAAGGTTCATGACTAGTGTATGTGTTGGCTTTGCCCCTCCTAGCCATAGAAGCATCAATTTATTGTTTTTATTTTAATTGTCTCCCTTTCCCTAAAGCCAAGTAGAGTAACCCTTGTAAGAGTGACTCTCTGGTCAAGTAGGGAAGCTCATATTATGATGCATCCCTCGGGCTAAGTAGAAAAACCTACTTTTGAGTCTCTCTCTAGCTTTATCCCCTTTCTTTTACTTTATTTTTATTTCAGCATTTTTTTTCCTTTATTTATTTTTTTTTTATTGTGTGGGTTGTTTATTTTTAGTTATTTAATTATTTAATTTTAATTGCGTGGCTTGCATCTTTAAATTCTTAGATGACGAATGGTTAGGATGTTATTTTAGATACATATGTTTAGGACGGTAATTAGAATTAGATCACAACCATTAATCAGTTCACTTTCGCATTATTAAAAGAAATAAAAAAATAAAGTGGCTGCTCTCCCTGTGTTCGACCCGTAGCTACACTGATCCGTACGCTTACGGTTACATTTTAAATTTCAAACAAGTTTTTGGCGCCGTTGCTAGGGAGACAGTTCCATGTTATTTTTCGCTTTCTTTTAGTAAATCGGAGTGTTTTGTTTGCTTTGTTTTGTTTTTCCTTTTCTTTTGTTAAATTCCTGAGAAAAACAACTTGCAATCATAGTTGTATCGATGGAGGTCGCCATGCCTCACAGTATGATAAAGACAGGTTTCGCCCTGTAGCAGTACCTCAGGAATTGACCTGAGCAACCCCGGATCCCTGCCGATAAGCTCCCAAAAAGCCAAAAAAAATAAAAATAAAAATTAAAAAAAATAAAAAAATCATTAAAAAAAAGTTTTGCTATCCATTCTTTTGTGCTTGTCTTACTTTAGTTGCGGGTAGTTTTCTATTGCATGAGTGTTAGGTGGGTACGTAATACTAAGAATCAGTTAGAAAGAAGAGATCCAACAAGTAGTGACCATATATGTTTGCTCTCTTTAAAACCCTTCAATATGGGAGACCAACAGCAAAACCCTTCACCTAAATCTCTGAAAGATAGGTTCTACCCTGCTAGAATAGCCCAACCTTCTTGCATAGTTCTACCACAAGCCCAGGGCAATAATTTTGAACTCAAATCTCAATACATCACTATGTTACCCCACTTCCATGGGTTGACCTCTGAGGATGCATACCTATTTCTAAGGGAATTTGAAGAGGTATGTGTTCTAATTAAGATCCAATAACTTTCTGATGATGCTGTTAAGCTTAGGTTTATCACTTTTGCATTGAAAGACCAAGCTAAAAAGTTGTTGTATGGATTGCCCATAAATTTCATAACCTCATGGGAACAGTTCACAGTTGTCTTCCTTAAGAAGTTTTTCCCAACTCACAAGACCAATAAGCTTAGAAGTGATATCCTTCAGTTTAGGCAAAAGCCTAGTGAGTCATTTTCCAAACTTATGTAGAGATTCAAGGATCTATTCCAAGAATGCCCTCACCATGGCCTAGACCTATGGCATTTATGTCAAATAATTTATGAGGGTATTGATTATCCAACTAAACAAATGATAGAGTCTATGTGCCCTGAGGGATTCACATCCTTTACAGATGAAGGAAAGGCATGGGAATTCTTAGTTGACTTAGCTGACAAAACCCGTGAGTGGGAATCAACCCACGAGAGTGAAAGAACCATAGGAGGAAAAGGATATTTTGTGGATAGGATAGTAGCCAAGGAAGCCCATTTGGATAGCCTAATCAAGAGGATTGAGGCTATTGTTCCTAGAGAGCCATCATCAGTCCATTTAGTTAAGATTTGTGCTTGGTGCCAATCCCCTGGACATGTCATAGAAGAATGCCCCAACACCTCTGGGGGCACTTCTAATGATAGTGTTAATGCCTTATACCAGAATAATCCATATAGTAACACCTATAATCCAGGATGGAGAAATCACCCAAATTTCTCTTGGAATCAAGGCAACCAAGCAGGACCTTCCAATTTCTATAATCAAGGTCAACCTGGACCCCAAAGGCCTTCCTTTGCACAACAATCTTTTTTCCCAAAATACTTTTCCTAGGTCAAATGTAGGACCTCAGGCGAGTTTTCCTAGGGCCCCTCTCCTATCATCTTATCAGCAACCCCCTGGGTTTACTAACACTGGAGAGGCAAGTAGAATTAGGGACTTGGAAAAAAATATGGCCCTCCTCATGACAAGCCATCAAAATCTTACGAGAGAACTTACCCAAGTTGTCTCAATTATGCGTGAGAGGGAGAAGGGAACTTTACCCAGTCAACCAGAGCCTAACCCTAGGCATCATCAGCCTGTTAGTTCACAAGGACCAACTAATGCACCACTGAATATATTACAAGGTCAGACCCAACAAGGGCCCTCTAACCAATGTAATGTTGTTTATGCCCTTAGGAGTGGTAGAGAGTACCAACAAAGTGTTTCTAAATCTTCCCCATCTATTAGTCCTGTTAACTCTTCTTCAGTTGAGGACACAAGTGTGCCTCTTGTTTTAGGTTCGTATGATGAACCTAAAGATTTTTTTGAAACTAAAGATGATTTGGTTGAGGAAACCAAAAATGATTCTTCTGAAAAAGGGCAAATCTCTGACAGTCCTTTCGTTCCTCCTGTCCCATTTCCTAATCGCTTGGTAAACAAAAAGAAGATTGCTTCCATGGATAAAATTTTAGAAGTCTTCAAAAAGGTAGAAGTGAACATCCCTCTTTTGGATGCCATATCCCAGATCCCCGCCTATGCAAAGGTACTGAAAGACTTGTGTACTCACAAACGTATCACTAGTGTGCCCAAAAAGGCGTTCTTGGTAGGTAACATTAGTTCCATAATTACTCAGCCTATAGCAGCCAAGTATAAGGATCCAGGGAGCCCTACCATATCTTGTGTCATAGGCAACACCTACATTGAGCATGCCTTACTTGACCTTGGCGCAAGTGTGAATCTTTTATCTTACCATGTGTACAAGCAACTAGGATTGGGAGAATTGAAATCCACTGGAACTACTCTTCAGTTGGCAGATAGGTCTATTAAGATTCCTAAAGGGATGGTTGAGGATGTCTTACTAAAGGTGGGTGAATTTATTTTCCCTGTTGATTTCATTGTGTTAGATACTAAGCCCTTCTCAACCAAGGATGAGATCCCAATAATTCTAGGAAGACCATTCTTAGCTACTAGTAATGCATTCATCAATTGTCAAAATGGTTTCCTAAGATTATCTTTTGGTAACCAAACTGTTGAGTTTAACATGTTTAGGATTGGCAAGCAACCACATATGGAAGAAGAGATTAATATGCTTGAGGATTTTCTGGATTTTTCTGATGATTTAGTTACCAACTTTGATATTGATTTTGATTCAGAATTCCAAGAGTGTATGGATGAGTTGGATGATGACAGTGAAAATTTCTTTTCTGAAGTCTTGAGTCTTCATACACTCGTGAAGCCCTTAGGACCCCTTTCCAATTCCATTCCCAAACCTTCCATAGTTGAGCCCCCTAAGCTAGATCTTAAGGAGTTGCCATCTAATTTGAGGTATGCTATCCTAGGGCCTAACCAGACTCTTCCTGTAATAATTTCTTCAAATTTGACTTCTATCCAGGAAGAGGAGTTACTTAAAGTGTTAAAAGATAATAAGGAAGCCCTAGGTTGGACCATGGCTGATATCAAGTGTATAAGCCCTTCTATTGTGCAACATCATATACATCTTATGGAGGATTCCAAACCATCCACGGAACCCCAAAGGAGAGCTAACCCAATGATGATGGAAGCCATTAAGAAAGAGATCCTAAAGTGCTTGGATCATGGAATAATTTATCCTATTTCTGACAGCCAATGGGTAAGCCCATTTCACGTAGTGCCTAAGAAGTCTGGTGTGACTGTAGTTCCTAATGCCAATAATGAGTTGATCCCTACCCGTGTCCAAACAGGATGGCGTGTGTGCATTGACTATAGGAAGTTAAATGCGACAACCTGGAAGGACCACTTCCCATTGCCATTCATTGACCAGATGTTAGAGAGGTTAGCTGGACATGAATACTATTGTTTTCTTGATGGATATTCTGGCTATAATCAAATCCCAATTGCTTTAGAGGACCAACATAAGACCACTTTTACATGCCCATATGGAACATTTGCTTACAGGCGTATGCCCTTTGGGCTTTGCAATGCCCCTGCTACGTTCCAACGATGCATGATGAGCATTTTTTCTGACATGGTCGAAAAATTCTTAGAAGTATTTATGGATGACTTTTCAATTCATGGGAATTCCTATTCTGAATGTCTTCATCATCTTTCCCTAGTTTTGAAAAGATGCATATCTAAGAATTTGGTTTTGAATTGGGAGAAATACCATTTTATGGTTAAATCTGGTTTTGTTTTAGGCCATATAATATCCAAGGAGGGAATTAAGGTAGATAGAGCCAAAGTGGATTTAATTGATAATTTACCACCTCCTCAATCTGTTAAGGATGTTCAATCTTTTCTAGGGATGCAAGCTTCTACAAAAAGTTTATTAAGAATTTTAGTCAGTCAACCCGACCTCTCACCTCATTACTTGTCAAAGATCAGACTTTTGAGTTTTCCAAAGAGTGCCTAGAATCCTTCAAGCAACTTAAGAAGGAGTTGACCAATGCACCCATTGTTCAACCACCTGTTTGGACTGAACCTTTTGAACTGATGTGTGATGCTTCGGATTTTGCCATAGGAGCAGTTTTGGGTCAAAGGATTAATAAGTTACCCACTGTCATTTACTATGCTAGTAGGACCTTAAATGATGCACAACTAAATTATACAACCACTGAAAAAGAATTTTTAGTTGTTGTGTTTATATTAGAAAAGTTTCGGTCTTACTTAGTTGGTTCACATGTGGTAGTGTATACTGATCATTCTGCCCTCAGATACCTAGTTCAGAAGAAGGATGCCAAAGCCCGTCTCATTAGGTGGGTTTTACTTTTGCAGGAGTTTGATTTAGAAACTAGGGATAAGAAAGGAGTTGAAAACCTAGTTGCAGACCATTTATCCCGGCTTCCCAATTCCTTGACTATTGATTCTCCAGTCAACGAGAACTTTCCAGATGAACAATTATTTGCAATGTCCAGTGAACCATGGTTTGCTGACATTGTCAACTTCTTAGTTTCAGGTGTGACTCTGGATCACTGGTCCACCTAAGATAAGTATAGGTTTCATTCCCAAGTTAAGCACTTTTTCTGGGATGATCCTTATTTGTTTAAGATATGTCCGGATCAGATTATCTGATGATGTGTTCTTGATCATGAGCAACATTCCATTCTCTCTTTTTGTCATGATCATGCATGTGGTGGACACTTTGGACCTAAGAAGACTGCCGCAAAGGTTCTCCAATGCGGATTTTATTGGCCCATTTATTGTTCATAATGTATATCCCCATGGGGGTGTGGAGATTTTGAATCCAGGAACAGGGGTAATTTCGAAGGTTAATGGTCAACGTTTGAAACCGTTCCTCGAGTTTCCTACTACTAGTAGTGAAGAGGTCATGGATCTCCATGAACCTTTTTACATTGATGACTAACTATTAATCAAGTATGACCCCCTTGCATTGTCTTTGCTTTTAATTCTTTCCATGCATTGAGGAAATTACATGACTTAAGTGTGGGGGAGGGAAACTAGTTTTTGTTTTTTTTTTCACTTTGTTTTGTTTGTTTTTCTTTTTATTTTTGAGCTTGCTAAGGATGAAGTCCTACTTTGGTTTTTGGCTAATGATCAGACCATTCGGATGCTTGATATATGAAAATAAAAGTTTTGATTAAGGTACCCATTTTGAACGTATAAAAACCCTGTTGAGAAGAAAGAAACAAGCCTATGTCTTAAGATGAGACTTTCTTTTGAAAAATAAAAGACCCCTGTTTTATGGTGATGGACTATATGTAAGTTTGTGGGTTCCTTGTACTTTTGATTTGGAGTTGAGACCTTCTTTTTAATTTGGCATGGGTTGACAAATGCACAATTTTAAATGAAATGTGAAATGTGGTATAAAGAATAATAAGAGTTGATTCCCTTGGAACTAGATAGGGCATTGCGCCTCAGGAAGCGTGGTGTCTTGATCGAGATTCCTTGGGAGGAAACTTCTGAAGTAACTCTAGCATCACTGCCTTTGTGGGCATATGCAAAAAGCGAAGCTACATAGTAACTTGGATGTCTGGTGTTTGCTTCACCATGTCATTCAGGCCAAAAGTAGTGGAGTAGAATAGAGTTTATTAGTGAAAAAAAAAAAGAGAAAAAATGTGCAAATGTCATTAATGCTTGGTAACATGTTTGGTAAAAAATACTCCAACGCCTTAGTCATTGGTTCCCTATTTCTTCACAAGTGGTTTTGCCCTAAGATAAGGATGTTTTGGAAGAGACGAGGTGAGTTCCAAATTAAGAAATATGCTAGTGTCTGGAATTGATAAAGGGTAATAAAAGTTCAAATGTGGGGGCCCTTTGTCAGAGAAATTATCTTTGCTCTGGATTGGTATGGGCCTTACCTTTAGCCAAAGTTGGAATTTTTTTATTCTGAATTTTGAGTGTATATTCACTGCAAACACCCACGAGACACAACTCGTCCACTAGGGGTGACCTAAGTGCAACCGTGATTCCTACGAAAGTGAGTTATGTTTTTATTCTTTTCGTTTTGTTTTGCTCAAGGAATAGCAAAGTCTAAGTGTGGGAAAATTCTGATGAGCACATTTATGTGTGAAATCTAGGGTAGTAAAACATGCCTTTTACATATTTAGAATGGAGCTACCTTGGGTTTTACTCTCTTTTTGCAGGTTTTATATTTTCAAGGCCTTAAGGACTATCGGGCGCTATATCTTCAATTTTACACGTAAAGAGGTCACATTTCTTTTCATAGTTATGAAGAGGACAAAATTCTGAGCAAGATGGACGTGTTCAATTAAAAGTACACATTCATTTGGTCACCTGTACAAATGATTATTCTTTTCGGGCCAGAAAAAGAATAATGGATCAGAACTGAACCGAGATGCAGAACCAGCCCGTTTGTAATTGTCCCAGAGGTACAATGAATACTCTAAATGCCAACAAGGATCGATGGACCACATCCTTAAGTGATTAAAGATTTGTTTTTGGTAACAACAACTACCTAGCGTAGTTGGTGAGCTATGGTGTACAAAATTCCCTTGCTCATCAAGAGGTCTCAAGTTCCTCACTCACTGGTTGTTTTTTTTAGAGAATTTTGTTGAAGATTTCCTGCTTTTCACTCACTTAAAGCACTAAGGGCATGGAGGGGATTTCCACATCAAATTAGAAGCAAGGAAAATCGTGGAAGCAAGAAGAAAAAAATAAAAAAAGGAAAGGAAAATCGTGGAAGCAAGAAGAGAAGAAAAAAAAAAGGAAAGAAAAAAAAGGGAGAAATAAAGATTGTCCAAATCTTCTCTCTCCTCCACATCATCACCAAAATATTGTCCAAATCACACAAAGCAAGAAGAAAATCGTCCCTAGGAGAGAGAAAAAGAAGAAAAATAAATTAGAAAAAAAAAAAGAGGAAAGAAAATAAGCAAAAAAATTATAGGAAATTTCTCAAAATTTATTTCTCTCTTCTCTCTCCTCCACCTTAGCACTTTTGGTCTCAAAAGATCTCACAATCAATTGTGGGTTTTTCTCTTTTAGGAAAGAGAAAATTGTTACCCTACCTCCCCATTCCCTATAAATACAACTCATGTAAGAGGAGGGGAGACAATTCATTCTTCTTCTAGTTTTTTTTAGTTGCTCTCTCTTTCTCTTGCTCTCTCTTTAGTTTTAGTTCTTCTTTATCTTTTCTTTAATCACTTTTGTAATAGATTTTTTTTTTATTTTAATTAATGCAAGCACTATTTAATTTTTTTTCAGCCCTTTTATGTTTATGATTTATGCAATTGAGTTGTAAATTTTTAAGTTATAGTTCTAGGCTTAGATCTAGGTGACAAGATCACGATCCGTGGAGCAATTTTTTTTTCAAGGTTTGTTTTCTCTAGTACTAGAAATTTCAGATTTGGTTTATTTCAAATCTGGTTTTTAGTACTGGTAGTATCTCAAATCGATCAAGTTTTCAGTTCAAGGGTTGAAGTTCAAGTAAGTAGGCTTCTTCAGTAGTCTTCTCTCCCCCCTCTCATTCCCTCTTCTGACTACCCTTTCTTTCTTAAGTTAAGATTTTAATTTCAGTCGTTACATTATTGCCATCCCTTTCCCTCAAGGTTCATGGCTAGTGTATGTGTTGGCTTGACCCCTCCTAGCCATAGAACCATCAATTTATTGTTTTTATTTTAATTGTCTCCCTTTCCTTAAAACCAAGTAGAGTAACCCTTGTAAGAGTGACTCTCTGGTCAAGTAGGGAAGCTCATATTATGATGCATCCCTCGGGCTAAGTAGAGAAACCTACTTGTGAGTCTCTCTCTAGCTTTATCCCCTTTCTTTTACTTTATTTTTATTTCAGTATTTTTTTTCCTTTATTTATTTATTTTTTTTTTAATTACGTGGGTTGTTTATTTTCAGTTATTTAATTATTTAATTTTAATTACGTGGCTTGCGTCTTTAAATTCTTAGATGACGAATGGTTAGGACGTTATTTTAGATACATATGTTTAGGACGTTATTTTAGATACATATGTTTAGGACGGTAATTAGAATTAGATCAAAACCATTAATCGGTTCACTTTCGCATTATTAAAAGAAATAAAAAAATAAAGTGGTTGCTCTCTCTGTGTTCGACCCGTAGCTACACTGATCTGTATGCTTGCGGTTACATTTTAAATTTCAAACATAACCCTAGGTGAAGACTCCAAACCCCCCATTTGCATGATCCCGATCCCCGAATTGGACCATCATCGAAACCCCCATCTCAAATGATGAATTTTACACTCTTATGAAATAGGCCTCCATGTATCTCCAAGCGTTGATACGGCGATGCGGGGCCCGTAAGCTAAGAACACACGACTCGAACCCCTCCCCCTCACATAAAGGTGAAGAGAGAGAGAGGAGATAGGACGGGGATGCATAGCCCATCTCCGGCTGCTACCCTCACATTATCACACAGATATACATTGACTGAATTTAAATGACTATGTACACAAACAAGGTCTATATAAAGTCTACATTATGCTAATTCTATTGAGAAATTATACCAGAACTTGACCCCTGTTTTGAGTCAAGAGGGGTGGACCCCTGGTTGATGCTAATACAAACTTTCTTATGGATTCTCCCAGCTCAGGGGAAGATGGTCTTAACCTCCAACTTCTTTTCTCGAGAGATGCTGACTATGATAATATTTGGACAAAGTTCCGTCTAGGAACCGTTACTTTCGGAATTGAATTCTGACAAAGCTTCAGCTAGGGAAATCTATTTTTGGGCTTAGGCTGAGGTGGTATTTCGGTAGAGCTTCTGCTAGGGATGAGCTACTTCTAGGTTTTCGCTAAGGTGGCTCTCGGACAGAGCTTCCGTTGGGGATAGGCTATGGGAAGGCTAGGCTGAGGTGACACTCGGATAGAGCTTTCACTGGGGATAGGCTATGGGAGGGCTAGGCTTAGGTGGCACTCAGATAGAGCTTCTGCTGGGGGTAGGCTATGGGAGGGCTAGGAGGAATATTTTTCTAAAAATTTCACTCAAAGTAAGCAAAGGATTGAAGAATCCTAAAGGCCTGAAGAACATTTTAGATCTTATGAAGATCTCTCCGAAGACTTGGAAAACCTCAAAGGGGGAGGGAAGGAGAGAAGGCGGAGCTTCTCTACTATGGGTTGCTCACTATGAGACTTGGGTTGTTGTGGTGTGTAAAATCAAAGGGAGGGGTAATTTATAGGATTTTTGGACCAATAGGGATGAAATAGAAAATTTCTTAGCCAATGATGGTAAAAAGTAATTTCTCTAAACCAATGGGGTGAAAGTAGAAAATTTTAGACTAATGAGGTGGAGGATAAATTTCTATAGCCAATGGGATAAAAGGTAATTTTTTTTAGGCCAATAAGGTAAAAAGATTCCTTTTTGGACCAATGGGAGGCTACAGTGTAGGGTACACTAGCGGGGCAGTGTAGGATACATAGGCTGGTGAAGAGGACATTCCTTCTCCAAATCGATCTCCGAAAGGGGGATTCCAATTGTCGATGGGGATGTTAAAGGTTTTGGCAGCAGTGCAACAGGGGTGTTAGAACTCCAGCAGTGGTGTTGGAGCTCCAGTAGAGGCACTGGAGCTCTAACAAGGGTTTTGGGGCTCTTGCAAGGATGTTGGGATTCCGACATGGGTGTTGGGGCTCTGACATGGGTGCTAGGGCTCCGGCATGGGTGTTGGGATCCGATAAGGGTGCTAGGGCTGGGGGCTTGGTCGGATGCACGTGGGGCTTGGTCGAGTATGCACGGGGCTTGGCTGGGTGCATGTGGGTTGCTGGTAGGGATGCAAGGCAAGGCATGGGTGCTCGCATGGTCAGGGTTTGGGCACTCAAGGCAAGGCATGGGTGCTCGTATGGGTGGGGGTTAGGCACTCAAGGCAAGGCGTGGGTGCTCACATGGGTGGGGTTTTGGCACTCAAGGCAAGGCTTGGATGCTCACATCGGCGGGGTTTGGGCACTTAAGGCAAGGCGTGGGGGCTCACATGGGCGGGGTTTGGGAACTCAAGGTGTAACTTCTGGGAGTGATTGAGGGAGATCCAATGGTCCAATTTTGACATACCGTATATCGTTGGAATTGTAATTCAGAGTACTATACATCTATATGGTCATTTTGACTAGATTCCTTCATATATGGAATGTCATAATTGGACCCTTCTTTTCTCTTGCACGGGTTTTCTCGGGATTTTGGTTGAGTATGGAGTGCTTCTGAGAATAGTTACCTTAGTCAGTTGTCATCTCTATTGATTGGAGGCGAAAGGTCGCATCCAAGATCCGTAAGTCATCATAGCCGGGGGAGGGTAACAAAATTGGGTGTCTACAAAGGGCGCCCTTCTCTTGTGCTTCACTTCTCTAGCTCTCTTTTTCTAGTCTTCTTCTTCTAGTTTTTAGTTGAGCTCTCGCTCTCTTTAGTTATTCCTTTTAGTTTTTTTTATGCAAGCACTTTTGTAATATTTTTTTTCTTAACGCAGTGTCTTTTATTTTTATGGTTCATATTATTCAAGTTATAATAATTTTAATTTACTAGTTCAAGGCCTAGATCTAGGTGACAAGACCAACATTAAAGCATCTCTGTTCAAATGCAAGTTTTTCTTCAAGATTTATTTTCTCCAGGCATAGCAATTTCAGATTTAGTTTATTTTAGATCTGGTTCTTAGGACTGGTAATATCTCAAATCAACCAAGTTTGCAAGTTCAAGCATTGAAGTTCAGGTAGGTAGGCTTCTTCTTAGGTCTTCTCACCCCCCCTCTCATTCCCTCTTCTTACTACCCATGCATTCTTAATTTAGGATTTAAATTTCAATTTTTACTTTGATGCTTTCCCTTTCCCCCAAGGTCCTTGGCTAGATGCATGTGTTGTCTTTGCCCCTCTCTAGCCATGGAACCATCATTTTACGTTCGTTATTTATATTGCATCCTTTTCCCTAAAGCTAAGCAGAAAAGCCCTTGTAAGAGTACTCTCTGGTCCAGTAGGGAAGCTCATATTATTTATGGTGCATCCCTCGGGCTAAGGACAGATACCTACTTGTGTGCCTCTCTCTAGCTTTATTCCCTTTTATTTTTATTTATTTCATTTCAGGACTTTTACTTTATTGCTTTTTATTTACTTGATTTAATTATTTCAATTCCTAGATGATGAACAGTTAGGGTTAAATGTTAATGGTTAGGTTTTTAATTTCAATTGCAATTCTAATTTTCCTAAATGTGTTGGTTAGGACGTTTTTAGATGCATTTGTTTAGGGTGATAGTTAGAAGTAGAGCACTATAATTAATCTGTGCACTTTTGCATTACTAAAATATCCTAAAAATAAAGAGGTTGCTCTTTGTATTTTTGACCCATTAGCTACACTGATTTGTACACTTGCAGTTCCTTTTAAATCTCAAACAACAAGCATTCACATATGTAATATTCCATGATGACATGAATATTGGAATTAAACACATAATCCATGATGTGGATGATGCAATTCATTTGATTATTAAACCACCTAACAATACAACTAAGTATGGTAAAATGGTACTACGACACATTTGGTTGTATCCCTAGTCTCAGAACTCCCACATCGACTATATAGCGATAAAAGCCATCGTCGTGATTAGGAGCCTGCCAATCTCGAGATGCATCCATCGATCACTCAGCAAACCCCTAATAACCCCCTACTGGCAGTCAGGACATCAGGATTACCATTGACCATGTCAAACTGGTTCCTACCTTCGACAACAATCACATCGTACCACGAGTGTGGTATTCTAGAAAAGTTTATTGAACATACCATCATTAGGTTATCCAACACCTTACCCCCTGTTGGCAAGGGGACGTAGCATGGGGAATGTCACCTAACTACAACATCCTATATGCCTTACATAATGATACAATTATTATGGCCCACACGACACCGAGATTACCATTGGCCATGAAGCAGATCCATTTCCAAGTATAGTGTCGAGGTACACTATACTGGGATATCATCAGCCACAATGTGTAACCCACAACTATATACCTATTCTAGCATACAAAGCAGTTGAGTATGGACTACGCAACACCAGGATTACCATAGGCCACAAGGCATATTCATTTCCAAATGCAGTCCTGGAGTACACGATATTGGGATACCATCGACCACAAAGTGTATTCCGCAACAACATCGAATCTAATGCACATAATCAATGCATGAATGAAACAAACATACAAAAATCATTGTATTGAAACCACCTCGGCCACACAAGATTCTGTCTCATGACATAATAAATGCAACAATCATACGGCAATCACGGTATCGAAACCACCTCGGACACACCGGATTCCGTCTCACAACATACATTTCATATGAATTCCAACAACAATGTATTATGAAATAATATAACATGTTATGGAACATCATAATCATTTAAGTAATTAATAATCATGTGAAATCCTAGCAAATGTGAGCAATTCTAATATAATTAAAAAATCCCAAAATTAAAGTCAACCATCCCTCACCTTAGTTGTGTTCTGTCAATTTGGTTCCAAGTGTGTAAACCAGTTGTTCAATTCACTATCGACCTCGGGGTGTGTGCGTGTCTCTATCCTAGGCATAAAGGCAGTCGGATGTTATTACATGTCGGGAACATCGGAAGGAACCCACAGGGGTTACCCCCAAAGGGTAAATGTACTATCAAATCTTGACAGTCTAGGGGCCACCAAATTCAAGCACCGAAAATAGGGTTGGAATCCATTGGATTCATCATATGTGAATCTGGTGGTGCAAACAAAGAGTTCATAAGAGCTATATCCCCACCAAAAAAAACCCACCAGATTCAGACCCAGGTGTTTTCAGTGGTTGTTTCTGATGTACACATAGAAGTGTGCCCATAGATTTAGGGCTTTTCAGCTCAGGTCCGATTGCTAGGATTTGTTTCATGGAGTTTGTAGGGAGTGTTCCTAGCATCATTTTAAGGTAAAAAAATTCCGATTCCATCAAGCCATTTAAGGGATACATTGATCGAAAGATCAAAACCTTAGATGGTCATTTTTCACAAGTGCTGCTGGAGCTCACCGGACTTAGTTTGAGCTCGAAAATCACACTAGGGAGGTGAAATGATCACTCCCTGAGCTCCAGGAGGTGCTGGGTTCCTAGTTCACCTTGTGTCCAACTATCCTAGGTCAAAATGAAGAGAAGAGAGTGGTAAAAGATGTAGAACCTACCTCCGGAAAGGATTCCAACAAGGGTGTGTGTAGCCAGGAGCAAGGTGAGCTTCCTTCCTCCTTCTTCCTCTTCTTCTTCTTCTTCCTTTCTCTTCCTTCTTCTCCTCTTCTTTCCCTCTCCCACGTTTTGTACAAGTGAGATGTGAGAAATGAACTCACCTCTCCTATTTATACTAAGTTGTGTCCTTAGGTGCTCTTTAGTTGATCCTAATCCGATCCAAGTAGGTTAATATGGCATTCAGGACACGTGGGCCTACCTCCATTGACTCATATGAATTACAAATCATGAGGAAGTTATGGGAGAGTGTGTGTGGTCATCCGGGGCTATTCTCGATGCAGGTGGTGGGGTCCACGGGCATTGGAACTAGTTCAACAGCACAAGTGGCCACTGGATTCAACCCACCGGATCCAAGCCCAGGTGCTTCCAGTGGTCAAGACAACTATGTGTCTTGATTGCTTTTTGTCCACAAGTTAGTCTTGCATAGGTTGTTGCCTTAAGCTGTGCACCTGGCCTTTCGACAGTTTTAGTGCATGCCAGGATTCAAGTGTAGGGTGTCAGGTAACTTACCATCTGTGATCGAAAGGTTTGAATCCCCTTCAGTTGGACAAGCAGGAGATGCACTGGCAAGCGGGGCCATCCTTTCCCCTTTGGCAGTGAGCTGTCGCGAGCCAAAACTCGGTGGTGCTTTCCACTCACGAGTGTAACACAAGAAATATGCAATAGAAATAGGGCTGAATCCATCATAAATATTAGACCTGTTTCTAGTGGAGAAAACAGAGGGAGCCTAAGGCGCTGGGACCTCACTGGATCTCTTCTCCTTCCTTCTCTTCCTTTCTCTCCTCTTCTCTTCCTCTCCCACATTTTGGACAAGTAAGGAATGATAAATGAACTCACTCCTCCTTTTATGGTAAGTCATGTCCTTAGGGCCTGTTTGGTTGGCCTTTGTCCGGTCCAAGTAGGTTATTCTACAATTCAGGACACGTGGGCCTACCTCCTTAGACTCATATGGAGTACAAGTCATGAGGGAAGGTGTGGGAGAGTGTGTGGGGTCATCCGGTGTTGCTCACCATGTGAGTGGTGGAGCCCACGGGCATTGGAACCCAACCAACAACCCAAAGGCACCACCAAAAATATGCCACCAGATTCAGCCTAGGCTACTTTCAATGGGCTTGCTTTTGGTGGTCAAGGCAGTGTTGTGCCTTGACTACCTACTGTCCTCACTTGGTCATTCTAAGGGTGTTTGCACTATATTGTGTGTATGGTCCTCCGGCGATTTTGGTACATGCCAGGACTCGGGTGCGGGGGTGTCAGTCACTTACCGTCTGGGTTCAGAAGGCTTGAATCCTCTCCAGTTGGACTAGTAAGAAATACACGACCAGGTGGGATCATCCTTTCCCCTTTTGCAATGAGTTGCCATAAGCCAAAAACTGGTGGTACTTTCCACTTCTAGTCCAAGACCTAGTACAACAGTTCAAATTAGACCAGGTTAGGGTACGAGTGTAATAGGTATACTAGTGATATTTGTATTTCGAATAGGTATAATTTATCAAATCCATAATATTTGATAATTTTGGTCAAATATGTATGTGTGTAACCCAATTTAGATTAGGGTTTACTTATGACAGTATAAAATTAACAAGCAGGGTACACAGGTCTAGATAAAAGGAGACCGACCTCTGGGTCAGGCAAGTTGAACGCCTAACACCTTTCTGCCTCATAAATTGACACTTGTCCAGAGATCTACATGTGGACCATTCTTTATTCGATCATGAATCAAAGTCTTCTCTCTCCTAAGGGAAAGAGACACATTTTCGGTCCTAGGCCCATCACCCTTATGTGGCGACTCTCAATTTTGGTACTTGATGTGCATTCTTGCAATATTAGAAAGCATGTGATAACCCGACATGTTTTGACACGTATAACCATACAAGTTCCCCAATTTTTTGAGAGGTGTGATTTCATCTCATATCTCTACATGTACAATGTGTTTTAAAACCTAGAAGTCTATGGGCCGAAGAGGACAATATTGTGGCAAATTAATGGGGCCAAGGCCTTACATAATGCCTCCTCTATTATCTTGGTCAACTTTTAAAAAATTGAAGACTAATGGATTTTTTAGTGCAATCAATCTGACCTAGTACATTGCAATTTTTTTTTTTACCATATCACAAGTGCCCACATGTCGACTAGGGGAACTCTTCCAAATGCCAACCCCAATTGATCTTACATTGATTCCTCTATGATATCATTAAAAAAAAAAAGTAATAAACACCAATATATTTATTTTTAGAAAACCCTATGACTCTTTTTTTTTTTTGCCACTTGTCACATTACCACTGTGTCGACAATGTTTATTAAGCAATCTATATCCACGAATCAGAGTAGATAAAAAAATTAGATATAAAAAAATTCAAACAATCTTGAAGGATTTGAACCATCATCTCCTGGGGTATCCCCAAGTGCTCTATTAGTTTGAGTTAAAAATTCTCATACATGAAAGCAAATGAAAGCAACTATGAGTGATTGAGAACAACCATCAAGTGGACTTTTGGTTCCAAGGAAGTACAAAACATGGCTCCACATTTCTCTTTATATATGTTTGTCGCTCCAACAATATAACAGACGCAAATGAATGCAATTCATGTACTTAAATGCAAATAATACAAAGCATCAACAATAGGAGGTCACTTCCATTGTAGGAGAGCCCATATCTAGTATATAACTAAAGTTGTACAAAATCCTCTATACTCCAAGTGAAGAAATCATAGTCACGCAATTCAGTCAATTCCTAATCATCAAAAGAAGAACATCCCAATATTGAGTGGCCAGTAACCTATTTAACAACATAGAGAAAATTGTGTCAACAATTATCAATATTATATTGTATTTGCAGCTATGAACAGAGAAAGATAAGTCATTTTGTGGAATTGAAAAAGAGATAAAAGGCTTTTCCAAAAAAACTTCCCCACAAGGCCAAAGTGCAATTTTCCTCACATGTTTTTTTTTAGTATTATTTTCTCTCTCCTACTTTGAATAAGGCTCCATATGGATGATAACTTTCTAGAACAACCATTGGTCGGCGTGCAGATTTGGTGTCGTGGGGAACCCTCTCCTAAGCTTTTATCTGGCTACCAAGATTCTTACTGAAAATGGTAGAAACTTCATATGGTTCACTATTTTTTTATGGGGGGTGGGGGAGTGACTTCTAACAGGAGAAAGGATTCCAACCTGGAAATTACAATTTTACAAATCCAAAAAAAAATCCAAAATATTAGTTAGAAGTATTGATTCAATAGGTCACATGTAAAAGAAAAATTATATACTGGCAATGATAAACGAAGAAAGTAGAACAGAACATTCAGATCTACAAATATGGAGAATGAACTCAAATCTGGAAACAGATAGAAAAGGGAATTATAGTTGATAATAGAAGATTAACCACCAAATTTGGAACTAAATAACTACGATTGAATGAGTTATTATGATACAGCTAACTGAAATAACAAGAGAAAATTGGCTTCGCAGGGTATGTAAAAGTTCAATGAAAACTAGAAGGAAATATTTGAAAATAAGAAGAATAATAGCAAAAGAAAAAGGTTTTGTAGGAATCCACCTGTTGTGAGCCTAGAGTCCATCAAGAGTCTCTTGACTGTTAAGAATCCACCCAAATAAAACACAGTATCTGTAATACCCTAAATCAGAAGCAGCTGAATGCCCAAGTGTCAGGATCCAACTGGCATAAGGACAATAAGCTCTCCTACTGTATAGCAGTAGGAGAGAAATTTACTAGATCCAATGGCCATGTTAGGGGTATTAAATGGCCAAGAAAATGAGTGGAACCAGCCCTATAATGGGTGGATTCAAGAACCCAAAGGTTAGGACAGCAAATGAGTTAAAAATGGACAAACCGGTGGGATAACTTGCTACCAACCGGCCAACCGATTCAACTAGTAGAATACAGAAAAACTTGGTTTTTTGTGAGAGGCCCACATGCCTAGCCCCGAGCATAGTACCCACCAACTGTGTAGGTGTCCTCATGTTTACCAAACACAACCTAATAGGTCAGTCTTTAGTGGGGCCTATGAAAGGGAGTTCAATTTTAAATAGTTGTACATTTTAGAGGTAATTTTGAGAATTGATTTTAGACATTAAGTATTTCAGCCAAACAGACCCTAAGGTCTATTTTGGCTGAGATATATCTGTTTTACAACAGCAGTTTTATTTCACATTTTCGGTGAGTAGCAAAGCAAAGGAAAGAAGAAAGTGTTCTTTGATGGCAGTACAGTAGGTAACTAGAGTTAGGAATTTTGGCAAGTTAGGGACTGCAAATCGATTCCCTATGGACTAAATTTAGTTCCTATAGCTGAATTCTTAAATTCAGTAGGGTTTAGGGATGTAATTAAAATTTAATCCATCCCTGTACACCATAAAAACAAAAGGCTTCACTGTTCATGAGAAATTTGTGTGAATTGGAACTACACTGAGGTAGTATATTGCTAAAATTCTGTGTATAAAGCATAGGGAGATTTTAGAAATTGCGAAGTAGTGGTCTGAATTCTTCCCTAAAACCCAATGTTAAGCTTGATTGGGGCTGGAATTTGAGTACTAATACTGTATACCTAGCAATCCGACCATAATTGAGTGATTGATTTTGGGGGAAATGGATCCAGCCACTCAATTTATGCCCAATTCTGAATTTTGTCTAGGGAATTGGGTAGTGTACGGTTATGTAATTTTAATTACTGTAATTGGTTGTGTTAGGGGCTATAAAATGAGCTTAGAGGTCATATAAGACCTTTCCCATGCTGTCATGGTCAATACCCATCGGCCATGAGTAGTCCAAGCGCGAGAAACTAAAAGAACCGCATATGGAAGTGCAAAATTTCTACAGATTCTCTCCCACCAGTTGGGCAAGCGGCCAGCCAGGTGTCTTCCACTGGTTGGGTATTTTTAAGCCCAATCAGCCCTTATTTTGGTTGAATGGTACCCTACCCCTTGTGGTTTATGTTCCCTATCTATTTACCCTAATTAGCCTATGATTATGGGTAACTCAGGGGCATTTTCGAGGTTTTAAATGAGATTGGGACATGGACTATTAAGAGTTGTTTTGGGTTCAGTAGTGAACTTATAATGAGTCAATTCATATGCAGATAGTTGTTATAAATATTTAACAAATGTTACACACTTGGTTAGGAACCTAAACAATCAGGTGAGAATACGAAGTCGATTGCGGGGATCTCATCGTACTTGTGATTTAGGTAACAAGGTGAGTGGGTGTTTGACTTTTATTTTACAGAGTGTTTTTGCATTATTTAATATTTTTGCATGAATCGTGTGTCTGAATGACATGTCATATTTCTACTATGTATGTTGTTTCGCATGATGGACTTATTATCTTGTGCTATTATTATTGCTAACTTGTGAATATGGAAGGATGAGGCTGAGGAATGGATTTGGACTACAGAGGTAAGTGAGGTAAGTTATTATGGTTTGGTGAATGAGAACTACAGTTGTAACTATGGTATTAATGGTTTGAGGCACGGTATGACTGAGGTTCTTTTTGGTACTATGGGCCCAGAGGTCAGTAGTATAGTTATGACTGTGGCTCTGACGGTCTAAGGCACAGTGTGGTCGAGGTGCATTCTGGCATCATAGGCCTAGAGGTCAAAGGATGTGTGGTGTTGAGTGTAATATTGATGGTCTGTGGCACGGTGTGGCCAAGGTTCTGTCTAGTATCTTAGGCTCAGAGGTTAGTCTTACAACTAGGACCACGGATATGTGTAAGTAGTAATGATTGTAACATCGATGGTCTGTGGCATAGTGTGGCCGAGGTTCTGTCTGGTACTGTGGGCTCAAAGGTCGGTATTACAGTGATGGCCGCTAATGTATGATTGGATGCATATAAAATGCATATGGTTAGACAAACCCTGGTGCTACACTCCTCGCTAGTAGGGGTGTTATATGCAAGCCTTGCTCGGTTAAATAGAGTAATATTTTATTATTTTGGGTTGGTTAGAATTAAGTGGTTGAGTCAACATGAATTAGTGGTAAGTTTTTACGGAGTGTGTGTTGTGAGTTATAATGTGTACGAGGAGTTGTGGGGTTAGTAGGAGTTATAATAGTTATGGATAACTTCTCTTATGTACCTATTTAATACGATGCTATTGGAATGAAAAGTAAGAAGTTTAATCGCTAAAATTTCTCTTAAGAAATTGAGGTTGGCTCCCTCCCAATTAGCCAAAATTGAGGTTACCAACCTCCCAATTACACTAAGGCAATCCCATTCTATTCCTTCTCTCCTATTTTCTCTCTTCTATTCCTATTTTATCTCCACCAAATTTGAGTACATATCTACTTGGTATCAGAGCATGGTCGATCGAGACATGATGGTGATCTCCAACGAGATGGCTAAAGTCTTTTAATGTGGTCAACAAAAATTTGGATGAATTGAAGAAGGAGATGAGGAAAGAAGCATAGTGTCAAACTCATGAAGTCTGATTGGATGAGCCCAAAAAACCTGTGAAGGATTTGAGTTTGAACAAAATCATTGTAGTTGTAGAGGAAGCAAAATTAGATGGTGATGAAATCTAAATCAATAGAATATTCATATTTGGTGATGTGACAAAAATATTAATGGTGACACCAAGTATATCGCTTCATGGGTTGATTCAGTTGTTTGTTTGAAGATTCATCTCCTTATTGTTTTGGCGAGGCTTTACCAAAATGAAGTTTTCTTTGGTAAAATTTTTATTTGGGATCCTAGTAAAAATAAGAATTATGTTTGTGTTTCAATCTTGAGGGCAAGATTGAATTTATGGGGTATGGATTTGTTACGTGCAAGCCTTGCACGATTAAATAGAGTAATATTTTATTATTTTAGGTTAGTTAGAATTAAGTGGTTGAGTCAACATGGATTAGTGGTAAGTTTTTATGGAGTGTGTGTTGTGAGTTATAGTGTGTACATTGAGTTGTGGGGTTAGTAGGAGTTATAGTAGTTATGGATAACTTCTCTTATGTACCTATTTAATAGGATGCTATTGGAATAAAAGGTAAGAAGTTTAATCCTTAAAATCTTTCTTAAGAAATTGAGGTTGGCTCCCTCCCAATTAGCCAAAACTAAGGTTAGCAACCTCCCAATTACGCTAAGGCCAATCCCATTCTATTCCTTCTCTCTTATTTTCTCTCTTTTATTCCTATTTTGTCTCTTCCAAATTTGAATACATATCAACGAACCTATATCAGCTTATGAGGGCTGATCCCACATCGATTTTCTATGAGAATTGATGTGGATTGATATAGTCTTGGGTCCCCTCACCTTGTAAGCTGGTTTATGGGGTTGAGTTCTTCTAGGACCGTAACAGTGGTATTAGAGCAGCCGAGCCTTAGCCCAACCCAAGTGTGAAAGGGGTGACTTGGTGCCAGAGTGAGAGCCGCTAGGAAAGGGCTACTTGCCACTAGGAAGAAACCTTGGTCAAGTTCTTCTAGGACTGTAACAGTGGTGTCAAAGCAGCCGATCCTTGGCCGAACCCATGTGCGAAAGGGGTGACTTGGTGCCAGAGTGAGAGTTGCTAGGAAAGGGCTACCTACTTCCAGGAAGAAACCCTGGAGCAAAGTGAGAGTCGCCTAGAAATGGCTACTTGATCCGAAGTGGGCTGCCATGGATATTGGGTTCAAAAGCATGATGGCATGTTATGATCCCATATCAGTTTGTGGGGGCTGATCCCACATCTGTTTTCTATGAGAATTGATGTGGGTCGATATGGTCTTAGGTCCTCTTACCTTGTAAGCTGATTTATGGGGTTGAGTTCTTTCAGGACCGTAACAAAGGGGTTAGGTACTGGCTAATCCCAATGAGTGGTATGATGTAGCACGGGTGATTGTTATGTAGGATACCAGGACCGTGGTTGTCTACAGCCATGGGTAACCAATGTGTAGGATCTCGGGACCATGGCTGTTAGGGATTATTCATTAGGGGTTTACGGAGTGACCGATGTGTAGGATACCGGGACCTACAAGCTCGTAACTCACACTAGCTTGTATCTCTAGGTGACCAATGTGTAGGATAACAGTCCAAGGGATGTGACCTATGTTGCAATAGCACTAATACACTATCTTAGATTCAGTAATTGTTTGCTAGGTATTGTTTGCTAAAACTATATCATAAGCATCATCTAATTTGTTTGAGCATTCATTGCATCATTTGTTTGCATGTGCTTGCATGTACACCCCTCACTAGGCTTGTGAAGCTCACCCCTCGTTGATTACTAGTTTGAGATGGTGAAATCGGTGCTGAGGCAGGAATGGACATCGACAGCGGTTGTGAGGCTTGTGTCTACGAGACACCAAGATGTTGATGGACATCACTTTTGTTATTTCAGTTCTTCCTTCTTGATGTATATATATTATGGATTGTGTAATAGGTAATATTGTAACTTGTGGTTGTTTAAAGATATGAAAAATTTGTATAATGTAATTTATCATTTTAGTACATCACCAATGTTATTTATATGATTTTATTAGCGTAAATTGATTTTAGTTGTGGTCTTGATGGCATTTGTGAAATTAAGATACTACATCTATGATCCTGAAGGGTTAGGTTGACTAGATATAGGTGTCCAGTGCCACATACCTTGGCTAAAATTGAGGCAGGGTGTGACAGAATCGTATCAGAGCATAATACTATGTGTTAATTCACAAATGCACTAGATTGTAGGATATACTGGTGATTATTAGGATAAATATTTAAAAAATTTTAAGATAATTGCATAACTTTTAGTGCACACCTTAGGAGACTAGCCTAGATGCAAAAGTCGTTCACTAACAATAATTGAAAGAGCATAAATCATAATGTAGTTGAACAAATAAAAAGGTAACAAGATAAGAACACTTGGAATTATATAAGTATAATTATATTACAAATTAAGATCTGAGAATTAGGTTGGTGTCAGTTGGTGCCATCTACAAGTGGACTAAGCAGAGGACTCCTATTTACCATTAATTGTCTATTACTATTGTGTGTGAGTTGCATGTCGTGTAGTCATATGGTATGCATTAATCGTTTGGGAGATTAATCGACCTGTTCATTTCACAGGAAATTTCCAAATGTCGAAGTGTGCCTATCCCCAAGATGACCCACAATTACGAAAGCACAGTTGCACCTGGAAGGTAAATCTTAACCCTTCACATGAATTTGAACATGATGGTGAAGATCTAATAACAGCTACATCACTTGTGCCACCTCCTACACCACCTGTGATGACAACTCAGGATGTGGTTGCCATGGTCAATGGTGTGATGCAAGGCATCCAACAAAGTCTACAACAACAACTAAGAGAAATACAGTAACAACATAAGGAGATGATGACTGTAATAGCCACAGCTATTCGTTCCAGGGAGATACCTAAGGTACAACCCCTTATTGTGCAGTAACCAATACTGCCAGTATTAGTGACACTATTCCAGAGACACATCTAGTTGCACTACAAATTAGTATACCAGAAGTTGGCTAAGCATTAGAACAACCTAGGCCAGTAGCATCAGTATCTCAGCAAGTAGGTCCATAGAAGTGCTTTGCATATAAACAATTTAGACATAAAGCTAGATCATGTCCACAAGCCAAGCAGTGTTTTATATGTGATCAATTTGGGTATATGGCTAGATCATGCCCCCATAAAAAAAAAAGCAGTGTTTTGCATGTAACCAGTTCGGGCATATAGCTAAGTATTGCCTTCAGAGGAATTCAAAGGACTCACATATAAATCCTTCAACATCAAATACTAGTCATCCGGTTCAAATGCAACAAGGTATTGGAATGCAAGAAGGGGCATTAGCAAATGATAGCAGTGGGAGTAGCCAAGACTACATCTGAGGTAGTCACAGGTATGCTGTTGACAAAGATGAAATCCTCATATGCAATACTGATACCTAGTATGTCCCATTCATTGATGAACTCATAATGTGCAATGTTGAGTATCTAGTGCATTCTCACTTAGTTGACACTCTCATATGCATTGTTGAAAATTTGATGCATCACTTTGTTATGTTATGATTGTCTGCTGCTGAACTGCTTAGGTTAAAGAGTCTAGTACACAAGTTGATAGTTTGTATTCTACTAGTGATGATACAAGTTGCCATGTTCCGCCCACATACTTGGATGGGACTTGATGACTCAATTAAGCAGGTTAGATATGAAGGATTTTGATGATTGTGTTGGGCATAGAGTGGCTACCCGCCTGCAGAGCTCATGTGAGATGTGCAGACTTACTACCTAAGGAAGTAAGGTGAAGAAGGCTACAAAGGGTGGTGATATCGATACCTCAGATGAAAGAGAAGCTAGGCAAAGGTTGTGAAGCATACCAAGACTTCACAATGGCCTAAACATGGAAGTTGTATCATGTGTGTAAATTGTGGAAATAAGGATAAGAATGGTGTCGGTATAAAGAGGTATCAATTCCAAATGGCACTGCATGAATGACATTATACAATGATTCTAGACACGATCCTTTGCTTCACTGACTGTCCTTGAGTCGTGAAAAAGGGCAAAAATGAGTTCATCTGCAATTATCATTGATTAGGAGTGGTATTCACGGCGACCTCGGTTGTAAGTACCAAAAATGCAGATGAGGTAGAAATAATGTTCCCCTTGTAAACAAGTGAGAATGGTATTGGGAAGCTGATACCTAAATTGTGCTACCTAATAAATCCGACATTGCTACTGGATCAAGCGGCAAGGTCAGTATCGAAAATATGAAATAGTAAGAATGATAACAAAACCAAACGAGAAGATTTGAGATCAAGTTGTATGGGTGATTAAAGGAAAATAAAATTAAATCTATAAGGTAAGAATGTGAAGAAGCATTATGGACCTGAATTATCTAATCATTAATATATACACCTGATGTAGGTAAAGAAAATATATGAAAGTTAAAGTATGATATTTGGAATTGTGGTGATATAAATTTTGAATTATAGTGGATTGCAGATAATAGGACATTGGTGGAATAATGAGAATACTTAGCATGCTTGATTGTAGTGTGAGGTCAAACAGTGTGAATAGAGCCATGAAAATTTGATTTCATAAGAGAAATGAATGATACACTAAGTATGTGTATATGTATGGTGATATGAAGTCAAAAGCCTAAAAATTGTGAAGCCAGGTAAATGATGTTATTATCTTGGGTATTTGATGGAATCTTTAAAATAAACGAAAAGGAGATATATTATAATATGATTAATAATATGACTTGGGAGAAATGATACGGAAATGGAATCTACATGTATGGTTCTCATTAAGTGAAAAAAGTGAAACAATGGATCAACTAATACAAAATCAATGTGAAAATCTAGGACTTTATAAATCCTTACAGAGATCGGATTTGAATACCCTAGTAAAGATACATGGGCCAGATAGAAATAATAATTATATGCAGGGAGATATAATAGGGTTGATATTAGAGAATAGGAAGTAGAGTGGCATGTTGAATTTACAGTTCTCGAGGAAATTAAGACATGAATGGATAAGGGATCAGTATGGTCAAATGGGTGTGTTATGTGTTGCTGAAATCAACTAGTACTACCAAGACATATGGCCATGCTAGTAACACTGAGTAAAATTTGATGATGCAACTCAGTGGATGAGAATGGTAATAAAGTAAACGAGATTGCTCCTCGATAATGAACAACCCTACAAATTTCAAGGACAAAAAATTTGTAAGGAGGGGGGAAATCATAATACCCTAAATTAGAAGTAGCTGAATGCCCAAGTGTTAGGACCCAGCTGGCATATGGACAATAGGCTCTCTTGCTATAGCAATAGGAGAGAGAATTTAGCAAATCCAATGGCCATGTTAGGGGTATTAAATGGCCAAGAAAATTAGTGGAACCAGCCCTATAATGGGTGGATTTAAGAACCCAAAGGTTAGGATGGGAACTAACTTGAAAATGGGCAAACTGGTAGGATACCCTACTGCCAACCGGCTAGCTGGTTCAGCTAGCAGAGTACAGGAAAACTTGGATTTTTGTGAGGCGCTGTTTGAGATTTAAAATGTAACCGCAAGCGTACGGATCAGTGTAGCTACGGGTCGAACACAGGGAGAGCAACCACTTTATTTTTTATTTCTTTTAATAATGCAAAAGTGAACTGATTAATGGTTGTGATCTAATTCTAATTACCGTCCTAAAAATAACGTCCTAACCATTCGTCATCTAAGAATTTAAAGACGCAAGCCACGAAATTAAAATTAAATAAATAAATAACTGAAAATAAACAACCCACGCAATTAAAAAATAAATAAATAAATAAAGGAAAAAAAATTCTGAAATAAAAATAANAAATTATTGCCCTGGGCTTGTGGTAGAACTATGCAGGAAGGTTGGGCTGTTCAAGCAGGGTAGAACCTATCTTTCAGAGATTTAGGTGAAGGGTTTTGCTGTTGGTCTCTCATATTGAAGGGTTTTAAAGAGAGAAAACGTATAGGGTCACTACTTGTTGGATCTCTTCTTTCTAACCGATTCTTAGTATTACGTACCCACCTAGCACTCATGCAACAGAAAACTACCCACAACTAGAGTAATACAAGCACAAAAGAATGGATAGAATTTTTTTTAATGATTTTTTAATATTTTTTTGATTTTTTTGATTTTATTTTATTATTATTATTTTTTTTTCTTTTTGAGAGCTTACTGACAGGGATCCGGGGTTCCTCAGGTCAATTCCTGAGGTACTGCTATAGGGCAAAACCTGTCTTTATCATACTATGAGGCATAGCGACCTCCACTGATACAACTATTATTGCAAGTTGTTCTTCTTAGGAATTTAATAAAAGAAAAAGAAAAAACACAACAAAGCAAACAAAGCACTCCGATTTACCAAAAGAAAGTGAAAAATAACATGGAACTGTCTCCCCGGCAATGGCGCCAAAACTTGTTTGAGATTTTAAATGTAACTGCAAGCGTATGGATCAGTGTAGCTACGGGTCGAACATAGGGAAAGCAGCCACTTTATTTTTTTTTATTCCTTTTAATAATGCAAAAGTGAACCGATTAATGGTTGTGATCTAATTCTAATTACCGTCCTAAACATATGTATCTAAAATAACGTCCTAACCATTCGTCATCTAAGAATTTAAAGACGCAAGCCACGCAATTAAAATTAAATAATAAATAACTGAAAATAAACAACCCACGCAATTAAAAAAAATTAAATAAATAAAGAAAAAAAATGCTGAAATAAAAATAAAGTAAAAGAAAGGGGATAAAGCTAAAGAGAGACTCACAAGTAGGTTTCTCTACTTAGCCCGAGGGATGCATCATAATATGAGCTTCCCTACTTGACCAGAGAGTCACTCTTACAAGGGTTACTCTACTTGGCTTTAGGGAAAGGGAGACAATTAAAATAAAAAGCAATAAATTGATGGTTCTATGGCTAGGAGGGGCAAAGCCAACACATACACTAGCCATGAACCTTGGGGGAAAGGAATAGCAATAATGTAACGACTGAAAATAAAAATCCTAAATTAAGAAAGAAAGGGTAGTCAGAAGAGGGAATGAGAGGGGGGAGAGGAGACTACTGAAAGAGCCTACTTACTTGAATCAATGCTTGAACTTGAAAAAAAATTGCTCCACGGCTCATGATCTTGTCACCTAGATCTAAGCCTAGAACTATAACTTAAAAAAATTACAACCCAATTGCATAAATCATAAACATAAAAGGGCTGAATAAAAATAAAAGAGTGCTTCCATTAATTGTCATAAAAAAAAAACTATTACAAAAGTGATTAAAGCAAAAATAGAGAAGAACTAAAACCAAAGAGAGAGAGAGAGCAACTAAAAGAAACTAGAAGAAGAATGAATTGTGTCTCCTCCTCTTACATGAGTTGTATTTATAGGGAATGGAGAGGTAGGGTAACAATTTTCTCTTTCCTAAAAGAGAGAAACCCACAATTGATTGTGAGATCTTTTGAGTCCAAAAGTGCTAAGATGGAGGAGAGAGAAGAGAGAAATAAATTTTGAGAAATTTCCTAAAATTTTTTGCTTATTTTCTTTCCTTTTTTTTTCTTCTTTTTTTCTCTCTCCTAGGGATGATTTTTTTTTCTTCCTTTGTGTGATTTGGACAATCTTTGGTGATGATGTGGAGGAGAGAGAAGATTTGGACAATTTTTGGTTCTCCCCTTTTTTTTCTCTTTCCTTTTTTTTTCTTCTCTTCTTGCTTCCACGATTTTGCTTTCCTTTTTTTTTTTTCTTTTTCTTCTCTTCTTGCTTCCACGATTTTGCTTGCTTCTAATTTGATGTGGAAATCCCCTCCATGCCCTTAGTGCTTTAAGTGAGTGAAAAGCAGGAAATCTTCAACAAAATCTTCTAAAAAAAACAACCATAAGATTCGAACTTGAGACCTCTTGGTGAGCAAGAGAATTTTGTACACCATAGCTCACCAACTAAGCTAGGTAGTTGTTGTTACCAAAAACAAATCTTTAATCACTTAAAGATGTGGTCCATCGATCCTTGTTGGCATTTGGAGTATTCCTTGTACCTCTGGGACAATTGCAAACGGGCTGGTTCTGCATCTCGGTTCAGTTCTGATCCATTATTCTTTTTCTGACCCGAAAAGAATAATCATTTGTACGGGTGACCAAACGAATGTGTACTTTTGATTGAACACGTCCATCTTGCTCAGAATTTCATCCTCTTCGCAACCATGAAGAGAAATAGGACCTCTTTACGTGTAAAATTGAAGATATAGTGCCCGATAGTCCTTAAGGCCTTGAAAATATAAAACCTGCAAAAAGAGAGTAAAACCCAAGGTAGCTCCATTCTAAATATGTAAAATGCATGTTTTACTACCCTAGATTTCACACATAAATGTGCTCATCAGGCGCCCACATGCCTACACCCCCGAGCCTAGTACCCACCCACTGTGTAGGGGTCCTCATGTTTACCAAATACAACCTAATAGGTCAGTGTTTAATGGGGCCTATGAAAGGGAATTCAATTTTAAATAGTTGTACATTTTAGAAATAATTTTGAGAATTGGTTTTAGACATTAAGTATTTCATCCAAACAGACCCTAAGGTCTACTTTGGCTGAGATATATCTGTTTTAGTGCAGCAGTTTTTATTTAACATTTTGCTGCACAATTCGGTGAGCAACAGAGCAAAAAAAAGAAGGGGACTGCTGTTGTACCTTCTACCTACTGCTGCACCTGCAAATTGAGGTAAGAAAATGTTCTTTGATGGCGGTCCAATAGGTAACTAGAGTTAGGAAATTTAGCAAGTTAGGGACTGCAACTTGAGTCCCTATGGACTGAATTCAGTTCCTATAGCTGAATTCTTAAACTCAGTAGGTTTTAGGGATGTAATTAAAATTTAATACATCCCTATAAACCTAAAAACAAAGCGCTTCACTGTTCATGAGAAATTTGTGCGAATTGGAACTACACTTAGGTAGTATATTGCTAAAATTCTACATAAAAAGCATAAGCAGATTTTATAATTTTCTGATTTAGAAATTGGGAAGTAGTGGTCAGAATTCTTCCCTAAAACCTTATGTTAAGCTTGATTGGGGTTTTGATTTGAGTACGAATACTGTATACCTAGCAATCCGACCCTATTTGAGTGATTAATTTTGGGGGAAATGGATCCAGCCACCCAATTTACCCAATTTTTAACCAATTCTGAATTTTGTCTAGGGAATTGGGCAGTGTACGGTTATATAATTTTAATTACTGTAATTGGTTGTGTTAGGGGCTGTAAAATGACCTTAGAGGTCATATAAGACCTTCCCCACACTGCCATGGTCAATACCCATCGGCCATGAGCAACCCAAGCTAGAGAAACTGGCAGAATCACATACGGAAGTGTAGAAATTTCTGCAGATTCTCTCCCACTAGTTGGGCAAGCAACCAGCCGGTTGTCTCCCACCGGTTGGGTGTTTTAAAGCCTAATCAGCCCATGTTTTGGTTGAATGGTACCCTACCCCTTATGGGTATGTTCCCTATCTATTAACCCAAATTAGCCCTATGGTAGGGGTAACTCGGTGGCATTTCCAAGGTTTTAAATGAGACTCGGACATGGGCTATTAAGAGTTGTTCTGGGTTCAGTGGTGAACCTATGATGAGTCAAATCATAGGTAGAGATAGGTGTTTTAAATATTTAACAAATGATACACACTTGGTTAGGAACCTAAACAATCAGGCGAGGATATGAAGTCAATTGCGGGGATCTCATCATACTTGTGATTTGGGTAACAAGGTTAGTGGTTGTTTGACTGTTATTTTATGGAGTGTTTTTGCATTGGTTAATATTTTTGCATGTATCATGTGTATGAATGACATGCCATATTGTTTCTATGTATGTTGTTTCGCATGATGGACTTATAATATTGTGCTATTATTAGTGCTAACCTGTGAATATGGAAGGATGAGGCTAGGGAATGGATTTGGACTGTAGAGGTAAGTGAGGTAAGTTATTGTGATTTAGTGAATGAGATCTACAATTGTAACTATAGTATTGATGGTCTAGGGCATGGTGTGGTTGAGGTTCTTTCCGGTACCATGGGCCCAGAGGTCAGTAGTATAGTTATGACTTTGGCTCTGACGGTCTAAGGCACGGTGTGGCTGAGGTGTGTTTTAGTATCGTGGGCCTAGAGTTTAAAGGATGTATGGTGGGTGTAATATTAACGATCTATGGCATGGTGTGGCCGAGGTTCTGTCCGTACCGTGGGCTCAGGGGGGGTATTACAGTGATGGCTTATGATTGGATGCCTATAGAATGCATATGGTTAGGATTCACAAACCTTGGTGCTACACCCCTTGCCAATAAGGGGTTAGGTACTAGCTAATCCTAGAGAGTGGTATGATGCAACAAGGGTGACCGATGTGTAGGATATCGGGACCGTGGCTGTCTACAACATGGGTGACTGATGTATAGGATCTCGGGACCATGGCTGTTAGTGATTATTCATTAGAGGTTTGTGGGGTGACTGATCTGTAGGATACCAGGACCTGCAAGCTCCTAACTTGCATTAGCTTGTATCTTTGGGTGACCAATGTGTAGGATACCTGGACTAGGAAGATGACCTATGTTGCAATAGCACTGATGCCCTATCTTGGACTTAGTAATTGTTTGTTAGGTATTATTTCATAAAACCAGATCATGAGCATCATCTAATTTGTTTGAACATTCATTGCATCATTTTTTTGTGTGTGCTCGCAAATACATCCCTCACTGGGCTTGTGAAACTCACCCCTCATTGATTATTACTTTTAGATGGTGGAACCAGTGCTGAGGCAGGATTGGACATCAGCAGTGGTTGTGAGGCTTGTGTCTACGAGACACCAGGATGTTGATGGACATCACTTCTGTTATTTCAGTTTTTCCTTATTGATGTATATATTATGGATTGTGTAGTAGGTAATATTGTAACCTGTGGTTGTTTAAAGACATGAAAAATTTGTATAATGTAATTTATCATTTTAGTGTATCACTAGTGTTATTTGTATGATTTTATTAGTGTAAACTGATTTTTGTTGTGGTCTTAATGGCATTTGTGAAATTAAGATACTATATTTGTGATCTTGGAGGGTTAGACTGACTGAATATGAGTGTCCAGTACCGTATACCTTGGCCAAATTAAGGCAGGGTTTGACAGTACCCATGCACAAAACTTGTAAAAAATTGAACCTTTCATTGCATAAATTTGTATGTGGGGCCTCTGCTACGAATAAATCTATATATTGACCTGAGAGGCTAAGTAATTTCGATTTATGTTCTAACTAGGAACCCATATAATAGGACTGACAACCGGACCACATGTGTGGCCTCACAAACTTTTGTCAAAACATCCTAGGATTACAACTAAGTAAAATAATAACTTAAATCCAACTGTTAGTTCAATGTGTTTTAGGACTACCACTAGCAATTTCAGTCAGAAAGTAAGAAAATAAAATAGCTCAAATATTGACATTACGATTTTTCTGGATTGATGTCCTACTAAGGGTCCGTTTGGTATCGTTTTTGTTCCAGAAACTCTGTTTCGTGTCAAAAATGGAAATTTCAGTTTCTGTGTCAAAACGCCATTTTTAAACGAATTAAGGTTGTTTGGTGAATCTGTCTCTGGAACAGTTTCAGAACAGAAAAACGCCAATTCTGCTGTTTGGTAATGCTTGTTTTAGAAAAGTTTTTTTGGATGAAAATCATAATAATATGCATATGGATGCACAATAGGTTATTGAGTTCCAATAAATACTTAAGATTCTACTGCACTGAGAGGAGCCCCCAAATGTGAATAGGTGATGGCTCTCCTCCAAGTGAGAAATTGGCATGATTGCTGAAACATATGACAATGATCTATCTTCTCAGTTGGTACGTATCGATGGTAGTGTCATATTTACAATAACTTCTTCCCACGCTGAGATCGTGATGAGCTGCACAATGTTAAATAGGGGGTAAGAAAATAAAAATATTTAAAATTATGTTTTAGACACCTGATAGGATCTTCACCAATGCAAGCATTACAAACTCTGTGATCTTACAGCTTCTGCTTTTATTTATTCACAAAGCAAAACATTATAAAATTTCGGCATGTGATGGAACACCATAGCTTTTCACCCACAAAAGGTGGTGGTTTTGAGAGGGAGATGAAAAAAGGGGGAAAAAAAAGGGAAACACATATATCAACTGTTTATTACATTATGTTTGCTATATATGGCCGATTGGTTTATCTTCACACTCAAGTAGAGCCTGAACTACAGCATCCATGGATATCCAACAATGTGAGATGCCATTGTGCTGAATTATAAGGTACAAACAAAACAGGGAGGGGCATCAGATTCAGAATTCAACAAGTATGAAAAGTAAGAAATAAAAGGATTGTATTTAACAGTCTTACCTTCAACCCCAAAAGAAAAAAAAAATCAAGTCTTGTTTTATACAATTTGAGAGAGATGGTAGAGACTTTGCAGACAAATCTCAAAACATATTTTAAGTCATAGATGTAGATATCAGGACAAGAAACAATAAAAGAACAAGATCTGCAAAGGCATTTCAATTAACTAACTCCCAATCAACTACAGTAACTATAACATAATGCAGATCTAATTTGAAAAACTCTGGAAATTCATTGATCTGAAATCGAAGATGTGATATGGTATCAAGAACACCACTACATCTAATCCACTGAAGCCGCTAACAGAGTCCTAAAAGCTGCCTCACAATAGATCCAGAGGACATTACATATTTAATATCAGAACAACTAAGGAGATCGGAAGAACTCATCGGCCACCAATAGGATAGAGAATTGGACAGTAACCGAGTAGAAATTTTCACCAAAAAGAAGACAGAGTAACAATTCAACAATCTGGTGTTCGAAATACTACCATGTTTTTTAGACCAATCATGTTCTCTAATACTGAAGAACTAATCAGAAGTAATGAGATCCAAATAGAAAAATCACAAAACTCAATCGAACTTGCAGTAGATCAGAGAAATTAACAACAAGATAAAGATTACCGCAAATCGAGATCACTTTGACCTTACCTCAAAAAGCACTAAAAAAAACCTAATCAAAAAGGCAAGAGGACACACGAAATAAGCATACCTCTCTCTCTCTCTCTCTCTCTCTCTCTCTCTCTTCCTTTTAGGGTTTTCTCATTAGAAATCAAGAGGAAGAAATCCTTGAGGAATAGATGGAAGAAAACCTAACTAGGCAACCGAATGAAGAAACGTTACCTGCTCTGCGATTTCAGGACGTTACTTCTCTCTTCTCTCTATGAGAGATTTCATAGGGCACCGAGAATGAAGAGGTTTACCTGCTCTGCGATTAGAAGAGAAGAAAAAGAAAGAAAAGAGGTTTAGAAGTTACCTGCTCTGCGATTTCACAGTGGCGAGATCGAGATGGAGATGGAGCTCTACTCTTGTCTCCTCTCTGTGTGCGGACTCATGAGAGCAAAGGGAATCATCGGGTACGATAGTTCCAACTTCTTTGAATTTGGAACGAAACTCCCCCGACGGAACGCCTTTTGGGTGTTTCATCAAATCGACCTATTTTTGTTTTTTCCCCACTTTTTGTTCTAAAAAAACCAAAACACCACAATCATGCACCAAACACAAGATTTCGTTTTTTTTATTCTAATAGAACGAAAAAACGACAGAAACGTTTTTGAGAACAATACCAAACGGGCTCTAAGCCAAAGGAACTATAGATGCTCCAGTTTCTTTTTCCTCTTCTAACATCTGGAAGAAACTGCATCACTATATCATCCCTTCCCCCCCTCCCCCCACCCACCAAAAAAAAAAAAAAAAACACCAAACCCCTCTCATGGGTTGAATAACACCATTAAACAGAGTAAAAATGATACTGAAGCTGGAACTAGAAATATGTGTGAGGCCAAAAAAAGATCCAACAGAATTTTAAAAATAAATAGCAAAATGGGATCTTAAACCATCACTTGGCCAATTAATCTCCACCAACCTCTAAGGGGGCAAGTAAGACCTTACCATAACGAGATGAAAAGAAGCAAGATAGAAGAGTCAAACATGACTATAACCGGTAGGAACTTTAGATGACCTTAACCATCAATGAGGGGATATCCCATGAATTTTCAAGCAAAATTTTAAATTTTCATAAGAAATCCCTGATTGCTCTCACCCTAAAATACATGAGCATAAATTTCAAAGATTTATTAATCTCCAGATCCGTCAACCGTTTTTTGCGCCAAGGTAGCATAACATACAAAATTTTAATTCTATAAAAAACATTCTCCTTCAATGCAAAAAAGAAACTCAGAAAGCCTCAAATGCAATAGTGCAGGTTCTAGAAAAGAGACCTTAAAAAGGAAGAAACACATCAAAACACTAAAACAGTTTACTAAGACCCTTGTTATCTATCACTTAAATCATTTCCATCCAGAGATTAGATAAATGAACCTGAAATCAATTGCAGAGAAATTAAATTGAGTAATAAAAGGAACTGAAACGAGCTTCAGCTGCAGATTTCAGTCATCTCTTCTCTCCCTAGAAAACTCGCTTCCTCTTTCATATTCTTTCTCTTTCTTGTTTATATTTATTAATAAATTTATATTCACCTCCCTTCACGTTTGTCCTTATTACATTCACCTCTCTTGTGTTTCATTTATTACATTTAAACCCATCCAAATTAACACCAAATAGAATTTTTGAAATGAAAAAGACGATTTTACCCTTCTTCCTCCTCTCCTATATTTGCGCAGAACTCACCAGATATACACTACAAACAAATAGGGGTTGATCATTGAAACCTATTGTTGCCAGCCAAGTTACGCACAGTTGCGGATTCGCCACTGCAATCGCGAAGGGTGTGAAAAGCGCCAGAGACATAATGGACAAACAAGCATAGTAGTTCATGCCACTAACAGAATTTCCCTTCATCCCTCTGTTCGAGAATATGTTTCTGAACACGAACGCCAGATTTGATATCATAGCTCCCAAAAACCCTAACAATAAGCTTTGATATAGACTTCATTCAGAACTTGGAACAGCAAGAACTTCCCATGGAAGAGCAAGTTGAAGGAAAATTCCAATTCTTTGAAGAAAAAATACAATCTTCTCACTTATCATGTTGAAATTAAGCTCGGTGACAGCGGCAAGAGCACAACCAGCGATAATTGGCACAGGGAACAGATATACACTCACTGGAAAAGTTTCACCCAAGATAAACTTCGAAACCAAGACGCTGAAAGCAGGTTCACCGCTCTTGATGATGGGATCCCCTTGATGATGTGAGTGAACGAAACTGCAACCTTCGACATGCTCACAGTCGCAGCTACATGTCCAATGGTATGTGCTACTGCAACCTACAGAATACAAACCAATGAAAAACATTAAGAACAAATCAAAAGAATCTGAAACCCTCAGGCTGACCAATATTTAGACGAGTAAGAAGAAGGTGTGGGAGAATCATTTCTGATTAAAGTCCTAATTTTAGGGTTTTTTGTGTTGGATTCATGGAGGGTTTTGCTCAAAAACGGAAACCTTGGAGATATAGTATTGAATGAGAATATTGGATTTGAAATTTGGATTGTATTATTAAGGGGTGGAGAGAAATTGGATGAAGATGGCATCCCCTTCACCAAATTCTCCACCTTCCACTACCACTCCTCCACCAGATGCTTCTTCTACTGCATGTCCACCGTCACCATTAGCGTTGACCACTAGTCCACCGCCATCTCCCTCTTCAACGACTACTTCACCTCCTTCTAACTCGTCGTCACCGCCGCAGCCTCAATCCTCTCCTTCTCCTCCGGCTGCGAGGTCAACCCCACCTCCTCAATCCTCTCTATCGCCGCTTGTGGCTTCACTGCCGCCACCTCCTTCTCTATCCCCTCCGCCACCTGTGGTGGCTTCGCCGCCTTCTCTGGTGTTATCACCACCACCACCACCATCTAGTAGTTCTCCTCGTCCGCCTTCCCCTGTGGAACCGGTGGCCTCACCACCTACACCTCAATCACCTTCACCGCCTCCACCTGTTTTTGTCTCTCAACCTCCCCCACCTTTGGCAAACCCACCCGAAATTTCTCCTTCCCCCTATGAGTTCCAGGTAAATAGTGGAGAAGAAGAAGTGTAAAATCATCTTACCCCTCTCACGTTATTAGTTTGGATAGGTTTAAATGTGATAAACGAAACACTGAATAATGGATGTAATAAAGACAAATGGGAGAAGAGATGGCTGTAAATTTTCCTTATTAATATATACAAGGTTATTATTCGTAGTTTCGTCGTACAGTGCTTCACCGCCACCTCATATGCAGAATCCAACAACTCCGACTGTTGCACGGGATGGATGGAATGAGCGATAAGGGAACGAGAGACTAGGGGAGAGGGGGTCGATAGACTGAGGGAAAAGTTAGAAGGGAGTCGAGGGAACGAAGTAGAGAGAGAAGGAGAGGGCGAGAGTTTTGGAGATAATTTAGAAAACCATTTCTTGGGCCTTCACCTCCGGAGAGAGAGATTCTTGGGCCTTCACCTCCGGAGAGAGAGAGGGTTTTTTTTTTTGGGTATGAAGAGAAGGATTGGGTTGGTCATGCTTGGAGTCTTGGAGGACGAGAGATGTTATGGAGATGGTTTTGACCCTTTCTTAAATTTTTAGTTGAAATTATTGGTTTTAACCCATTCTCCAGTTGTAAATGTGATTTCACTCAATTATTATTAAATATTTATTTATATGTGTACCCTTACATTAATAATTTCACTATATTTATATATATAAATAAAAGAAAGAAGTGGAACCCACGGCATCCCCACAACATGGCTCGAAATACGCCATGAAGGCCGATTTTCAACAGAACATCCAAATGGGACCCACTGAAAACAATGGCTATCAGTGACCTCACCACTCTTCACTCTCCACTAATGCGTTTTCTTACTTTTTTTCGCCGTCTGTCTCTCTTCTGCTCCTCCGGAATCTGCTGCAGATACTAGCAACCAGAACACAGTCTCTCTGCTTCATCCTCTCCATCTTGGGAGATAGCGTGTATCCGAATTTCGAGACCGTCGATTGTCTGCTTGTTCGTACTTGGTCCTAATGGGACTTCACTCCTCCATCTGCAGTGCTTTACTTTGCTTTTAATCTACGTTCATGATAATCCGCGAAGGATCTTCTTCGAGATCGTCGACTGCTTGTAATTGATTTTTCGGCTTCTGCATTTCTTCTTCGGCATTAGTCGGTAAGTTCCCCTCTACTTCGTTGGAATTAGAATTTCTGGAAAATTTTTGGATGCATCTGCGTGGAATTATTGTTTCTGGTGCGCGTTTGAGATTCATGTTCATAGGGTTCAATCCTCTTTTGCTCCTGAATGTTTCGGTTAACGAATGGTTTCTAGATCTACAGAGTTACATTTTTGTGTTCTGAGAGTTGAATCTCACTTTGGGACACAAAGATCCTGCTTTTGCGTAGAGTTCGCGAATTCATGTCTGTGGTAGGTTAAAAGCGAATAAATTTGTCCCTTGCTGCTGCTATGAACGAGGAAATTCCCCATAAAACCCCAGAAGTAGCAGGATAAAGTGGGTGCTTTCTTCGACGTCTGTTGGTTCTTCGGTAGTCCATTTGAATTGCCGTATTCAATCTCTCGATATGGTCTTCTTTCGTTGGTTTGCTTTTTATAGCCAAATTGAAACAGAGCGTGATGGAACTGTCCTGGAGACGTTGGAAAATGATAGTGAAATGGAGACTTTTATGAAGTGGAGGTGATACGATATTACCTTGTATTTCTTCAGAACCTTTTCAAATGGTGCTGGAGTCCTTGACCCTTGATGGTCCTTCCATTTCTTTTTTGAGGGATTCGCCTCTCTTTCATCACCATTTGTCTGTATTTTTCCTTCTACCTTCAGTGCTTAACTGTCAAGACAGACTGAGTTGATGCTTCTTCAGGAGCAAAGACTGCAATTTCAGGAGATGCTGAAGGATCTCAAGTTGAGGAACGAGGGCAATTTCATGATTTATTCAAAAAGCTCCAAAACATGAATTCAAGTTCATTAGTCTTTAATGCCATTCTGGCTTTCAGACAGCAGGATTGATAATTCAATACATTTGGTTACATAAGGGTTAATGGGGTATTAAAATGATAACAAAGGAGTACATCAACAACATCCAAAACCTTATCCCAACTTAATGGGGTCGGCTACATGTAGATTTCAAGCAAGGACGAACGCAAAGGTCCATGTAAAAAGATTGATTAGTTATGTCTAATTATAATAAGTGCCGACTGTCAACCTGACGCACCACTACAAATCAGCCATAGGCTTATAACGATAGTCTATAACAAGGTACCGTCTGTCTACTTGATGTACCATATAGATCGCTCAAGGCAAAGCGTCCTACATGCATTACGTCCACCACCAAGACAATCCATTACCCAATGAACTTTTATGAAAGGAATGAGATAATGAATTATTGACAGCGCTGCTAAGTACAAAAGTAATAATTCGAACGCACAACTCCGCATTAAAAACTAGATACACAGCACACAACTCCGAATTGAAAACTAAAAAAGAAACCCACAACTCGAGCCAAAGATATTTGTGAATAGTGGTTCAATGCACCAGCATTAAGCCCACCACCACAAGCAAACCAATTGCAACTCGTTAATCCATTCATGCATGTCACTACCTCATGATACATATCTTTAATTATGTCCATGTATTTACTTGAAGCATTTTCTTCTCTAAAATTACCAAATTAACTCTCTAAAAACTCTATCATAGGCTCTTTCTAAATCAATAAAGACCATATGAAGATCCCTCCTATATGCTCTAAATCTTTCCATTAGTCTCCTAAGCAAATAAATAGCTTTCATGGTTGATCTCCCTAACATGAACCAAATTAGTTGTCCTAAATATTGGTTTCTTATCTCAAGCAAGCTTCAATTGCTTCCTCACATAATTTCATAGAATGGCTCATGAGATTCATTCTTCTATAATTATTACAGCTTTGAATAACACCTTTATTTTTATAAATTAGCAAATTAGCACTACAATGCTTAATATCCATTCATCCAACATTTTCCTTCTGTTCAAGATCTTAAATAACCTAGGTTATCCATGATAATCCAAAAATTCCTACACTCTTCCAAACCTCTATTTGCTACCATATCTTCTCATCTTATCATTCATGAGATGCTTGCTCCATCCTAAATTCTTGCCTCACAAGAAGATCATCACTCACATTGATATGCTTAGTACGAAGTATCTTTTAATTTTTCTTGAAAATCTAGCCACTCGTAATGTAACAATTAGCTGTCCAGTAACTAAATAGCACATTCAGATAATTAAAATGACTCTTAGATAAAGCTGACATCTAGTAACTGGGATTGGGCTCGGTGGGTTGAGTTTAAAAAAACCCTGAATCATCAGAATTACCTAACTGAATTCTGCGTGCAGCATAAGCATGCCAATAGAAGTATTGTAACACTTGTTTCATTACATTTTCAGTATCCTGCCTTCTAATCCACTGTATTTGGCTTCTTCGTAAGGGTTAATTCAAATTATATTTGTTTCATGAAAAACTAACTCTGGTATTACCAGAGCAACTGTATGAATTCTGCATATTGTTAGTCCATTTCTTTTTGAACATTGGTAGTCTATACTATGTAGTTGGTTTCCTTGTTTCTTTGTTCTACTACAAAAGTGGGATACCTTTATTAACTAATTTTACTTCCCTTTTCAAATGGTGCTATGGGCACCATTTCTTCATTAACTTAGTTAGTTAGTACTTTCTTGAAGTCATTGATTGAAATCCTAGAAGAGTCTGAATTTTGGTGACACTCGTCATTTTTCTTTCTTTGCTTCTGTGAAGGAGCAGGCCCCTCATTATTTTTCTTTTCATATCAGAACTTCTAGCTGAGAGAAATAGCTGAAAGCCATTTTTGTACACAGCTTTGCAGGATGGGGGATGGCAGTGAAGGGTGAGAATATTTGATATCATGTCATTGAGGATACAAGCAAGTAATGTGGAGTTCTCGGAACCTTTAAAGGAAATGGAATACGATGCAGAGCTCAAAAAGAGTTCAAGGCATCAGAATATGTCAAGAGCTGCTGCCAACGAGGAAATCCCATTGCAACATGAAAGCAATAGTGTGAAGCTGCAAGACAAGTTAAAAACTGAGAAGTTCACCAAACAGTCAAACAAAGATCTCCATTACAGGGCAGAACGGAAGATAGTCCATTACAAAGTAAGACAGGATGATGCTCATAGGCTCTTGATTCCTCCTAAATCTTTGCAGAATCACCGAAAGCAACGGAGCAACAGTGAAGTAACTCAAAATGATGAGCTTGTCAAGTACATGTCCAATTTACCATGTTATCTGCAGCGTATGGAGATAGGAAGAAACTTACAAGAGAAGGCTTTGAATTTTGGAGTGCTTGATTGGGAACATTTGGAGAAATGGAAGTACAAGAAAAAACAGATCCCAAACAGAGGTACAACATATGATCCATCAACTAGTAATGCTTCCTCTTCATTCACAACTGTTGGGTCATCCACCCTTTATGGTAGAAGTCACAATGGATCTTCTGCCTGCCAGAAGAAACAATCTCATTCATCTTTTCCTAATCTGAACTCAACTCTAAATGATGAAATCAATCAAAGGGTAAAACCAACCAGGGGAAAGGTCAGTGATCTTCAAGAAACTAGAGTTGCCCCTCATAATAATTCATTCATTGGGACGCAAGAGCTCCTCGCGGTAGATCAGTTCTTTTGCCAAAATTATTCAGAAATTAAACTAGAGAAGCAGTCTAAGAGAAAAGATTTAAATCCCAAGATCATTCCAGAAAAGGAAACATCATCTTCTAGGTTGAAAGATCATGGGATCTCATTCTGTCCTAGGGGAAAGATGCAGATACAAGATGGTAAATCTGAAAGGAGATCAGAGCTGTTGCATCAGCTGACTTACAGTCTTCCTGACAATCCGTGCCCTGGAAGACACAAAAATATCATTCTAATTTTGCCTAGAGATTGCTCACGAAGCAATTCATTAGGGATATACAAACAGGTCGAATTCCCAATGTCAGTTGATGGAAGATCAGCAGAAGCAGATCAGAAAAGCTTTTCAGATAGTCTTCATCACAAAGAGGAGGTTTGCCTTGCAGATCTCTATTCTGATGTTCCACACTCATGCCCACTTCCTTGTACAGTTGAAGATAGCCAAGAGTCTGACACGAAGTTGCCCTACTCTTTATATACCCAAGGTACTGAAGTTCCATCAGAAGATGCAAGTGGTTTGGTGGTAACTCCAGAGGAAGTACCAACTGGACAGGATAATGATGTAGAAGAAATCAAGCCATCAAGTTTAATTACCGTTGAGTCTTCATGTAGATTGGATCCAAATGCTGCTGAGGTTAGAAATCAATTACCGAATCATCGACCCAGCAGTGATTTGGGTAGGCTGAGCAGAAGTTATTTTAAAGGGGTTGAAACCATTCCACAGTTGAGATCATCATATGTTACTGTTAAATCTGGTCCAGCGAGGTCAGATGTTCCTGCTTTGTCAGATGATTCAGCTAGAGATAAAACAAACACCAATAGCAGAGGCAGGTCCAGTCCTCTGAGAAGGCTACTAGAGCCACTGCTGAAGCCCAAGGCTGCAAACTGCCCTGAGCTGTTACTGAAGGAGTCAAAGTCAAATCATAGAGCTTGCAAGTCATTTGATGGTCAACGAGATTCTTCCACTGTTCAATCTGTGAAAAGAAATTTGAATTTATCAAATTCAGGGCCTGTCAATGCTGATGATTCATGTGCAATTGAGAAACATGTAGAATCAATGATGCATGCTCTTATGCAAGTCAAAGTTAAGAATGGATTACCTATGTTTACATTTGTAGTTGACAGTGCTACAGATGTTCTTGCAGCCACAATGAGGAAAGAGAGCACAACTGTAAAGGATGGTTACAGTTGGGTTTACACAATTTGCACTGTTCGTGAAATTAAAAAGAAAAGTGGAAGGTGGGTAAGTCAAGGAAGCAAAGGTAAAAATCATGGTTATGCCTCTAGTGTTGTAGGACAAATGAAGGTATCCCAGTCTCAGTGCCCTATGCAGAATAGACATAATTTTAATGATCACTTTCTGGTGAGAAAGTTTGTTTTATTTGGTGTTGAACTGAGACAGGCAGATCAAGAAACCTTAGATTTTCACCCCAATAGTGAGCTTGCTTCCATTATTATCAAGCTCCCAGAAGAGAATTCGGGACATTTTAGAGATGATGGTTGGCAGAGCAACAAAAATATAGACCTATCAGATATGAGGTTGAGCAGTAGTATTTCAGAGGAGAGATGTTTGTGCAATGCTGGGGAGAACCCAGACACTGAACATAATGCAGTAACTGAAAGGGTTACAAGTACTGTGGTCATAGTCCCAAGTGGTGTCCATAGCTTGCCAAGCACAGGAGTGCCTTCATCTCTTGTTGACCGATGGAAGTCTGGTGGATCATGTGATTGTGGGGGTTGGGATATGGGTTGCAAACTCAGAATTCTTACTAACCAGGGTCAATGGAATGAGAACTTTACTTCATCCAAAGCTTCTTCCACCCCTGAACAATTTGATCTTTTCATTCAGGTATATTTGCTTTTGCTTGAACCCAGCAAGTTCAATTCAACATTATCCTCGAACCTTGTATATGATAAGTTTGCTAATCATCTTTGCTCTTTTTTCCCAGGGAGGTTGTCAACAAAATAGACCTGTCTTCAGCTTAACCCCATTCAAGAAAGGAATTTTCTCAGTCGATTTCCATGGTTCATTAACTTTTTTGCAAGCATTCTCCATCTGTATAGCAGTTGTAAACATTAGGAAACCGTATCAATCAGAATTGAGTAATATGTTTGAAGCAAAAGGTCCACATGAAACGCTGTCAATTGAAAATGAAAGGATACATGCCCGCCCTGGAGCTGAGCATGCAAGATATGCCCCTTTTCCACCACTTTCTCCAGTTGGGAGGGTCTAGTTTCATACAGAAGCTCTCTTAAAATTGGTTCCATGCATCTTCATAATCTGTTATAGCTGGCAGAGCGGGTGGCAACTGAACAACTTGAAGGCTTGAACAGATATCTTATGGATGGAGTTCATACTTTTTGTAACAGTGACACGAGTAGCCAAGAAGTGAGAACTTTTGAACTTTTGGAAATGTGTATATCAAATTTGTCGATTAACGGGGTTTGAATGCCCATAGGTCTTAACCTAGAATCTTTTACGATTTTAGTGACGAAATTAGGCATTCTGGTAATATGTTTCACACTATATGCTTTTATGAATTTTTTTTTTATGAGAAAAGAAAAATTAAGATTAAAATAAAAGACGTTCCAAAGTGTTGAGATTCGGATTACAGAGGTTAATTTTACTACGCCTGACCATTGCACTACTCGTTACTTTGGCCAAAAACACAACCAGTTCATTAGTAGGTCTGAGCTGGAAATTGACTTTAGTTAGAGTACTGTAAACTTTCAAAAAATAGAGGGAATGTGCTCAAAGGCCATGAAGTGGTTGTTGGGCCAGAAAGAATCCTATTTAGAATTTCTGCATGGGATCACACCTTCTTAATCTTCTATCCATTTAGTTGTGCTTCTGTGACTATGTTAAGTAACCCCCTTATTGCTGATTCAATGGGATTTCCTGCCATCAAGTATTTTTTTTTTTTTTTTGGATAGGTTCCATCAAGTAGTTGATCATCAATGAGAGACACTTTCCAATATAGATAAAGCATGTTGTTTGTCGACACAATTTATTTTTTCATCTGTTACCAAAACCGTAAGCATGACAATATAATCTAAATATGAGATAATAATAACATGGTTTGGTAGGGGGTTGTGGGAGATTACCTGTTGATTTGATCCCTACTGATTTGTGGTTAAAGAATTATTGTACTATCAAAGAGTAAGACACAAAATTTTATGTGGGTTAAGCGTCTCATGCTTAAGATAATTTTGCTCCGATGGTTCCATGTAAAGTAGCATATGATCATTCAAATAGTGAAAAAACTTTTCTTGGTTCCCTTAGGCATGATAGTTTTATTGAAGCATGATAAACTGTAAGAAAGAGGGAACAGGGAAGTGTGAAAGTACGTGCATCTGTACATTGAATTGGATCATATGGAAATCTTGATCTAACCATTGTTTGTTGTTTGAGGAATAAGATTGTTATTTTTAGTTTACTATTAGTCCCTAGACCTAAGAGGTCTTTATTGTTGTAGCTAGACATTATGGATTTGATGTATCAATGGTTGATGTCTCCCTGACTATGTATCAGTATGTTGAATTCATGGTGCTTGGTTATGAACGATAAAGACACTCAACAAAGAATCAACATCTCTCAAGGAGAATATCAGAGAGAGAAAGAGAGAGTATTTGAATATGGTCGGATGAAATTTGGATCCAAAGGTACATCTTGTAATTATTTTCAAAATATTTTTTAGATATTTTGTACATCAAATTGCGACAGACTACGATGGCGACAACAATTATTATCGTGCCCCAAGGTTTATTATGTGATATTGTTAGATGAAAGGACTTAAGCATAACTAACTACAACGAACTAAGCCTTATCCCAACTTAATGAGGTCGCTTAAGCTTAACTAACTATTACTTGATATTATTATATGGAGGGACTTAAAGCGTAACTACCTATATATTACTTTTGGACGTACAAGAGTCCTTATATTTGCCTTGGATGTATTTATTGGTAAATATCTTTAATTGAAAATTAAAGATATTATATAATATTATATTATGGGTAGATATTTTAATGATATCCGACCTCCTCCTTGTTTTATCAAACTTTAAACTATTTAATATCTTTATATTTAGAAAAGAATTACTGTAGTATATAATTCTACAAAGACAAAGATATGAGAGAAAAATATTAGAGATATAATAGATCAATATCAAAAGAGGGAAGATAGAGGTATGATTCCATATGGAAAACTCTATTTGGAGTTCCAACCAAAGTTGGAAAATCAGGTTTTCCTGACACGACTCGCCATTCAAAAATCCTAGTGACTCAGCTTGGTTAAAATTTACTGAAGGTGAGTTATGTTCTTAGTTTTATTTTTAATACAATAAATATAGAAAAAAAAAAAGGGAATCACATATCATTGAATATTGAGCTTATACCTATAGACACCCAATTTTGTCACCCTCCTCTAGCTATGATGAAATGTGGATTTTGGACGCAACTTTCAGCTTCCGATCAATAGAGATGATGATGAAAACGTTCCTCTACCGTAAACCCTGAAAACCCCCATGCGAGAGAGAAAATGGTCCAATTTTGATATTTTATATACAAAGGAATCTTGTCAAGATGACCATATAGATGGATAATGCTCAAAAATACGATTCTGATGATATATGGCATGTCAAATTGGACCAGCGAATCTCCCGCAATCATCCCCTGAAAATTACACTTTCCCGCATGTATGCCGCGCACGCGGACACAGTCCCGCTGAAAACCTGAAAAAATCCCCTACCTACCCCAAACACTCTAAAATTCATCCCTTATCTACCCAGATAACTCGAAAACACTCTCGGACCTAAAACCCTAGAAATCCCTGCACGGGAGAGATGATGGTCCAATTTTGACTTTTTATATATAGAGGAATCTGGTCAAGATGATCGTACGGATGGATAGTGCTTGAAAATACGATTTCGATGATATATGGCATGTCAAAATCAGACCAGTGGATCTCTTGCGTGCCCTAGCTAGCAGGCCAGCCTGCACAAGTGCTTGCTGCCCTTGGTTGCTACCCATGGCTGGTGCCCTGGGCAGCAGCACATGGTGCTAGCCTACCATGCACCCCAAGCCACGTCCAACTTGTGCCAAGCCTGCCATGCTATGCACCCAACAGACCTACGCCCCCTTTGACACAAGCCTGCGCCCTCACGGGCACAGGCCTATGCCCTTGCCTTGCTGCCTGTGTGCTGGCCAGCAGGCCAGCCCATGCATGTGCGCATTGTTTGCTGCCCATGCCTGTGCCCACTTGTGCCATGTTGCCAACCCATTTTTTTCCCACCTATGCCACACTGCCCGCACCCCCTCTGTGCCCAATACAACTCACCTATGTGCCCAGTTCACACCCACATGCCACTATTCGCATGCCATGCCCTGCACACCCATGACATTGCCCGCATTGCTTGCCCTCCCATACTGACCATGCCCCATGCACTTCGGCCTAGTCTCGCCTGTCGCCATAATGGCTGGGACTGATATTCCCCTGACTCGGTGGGTGAAGAAATTCCCTCTTCACCTAATTACGACCAAAAAAACCCCTTTTTTACTAAGCATTCTCTCTTTCCCAAAAAACCCCTTTTTATCCATTGTATAAAACATCGTTTCACCCATTTTAGTCTAAAAACCCTTTTTGTCCATTGGATAGAATCCCGTTTCACCCACTTGAGGCAAAAAACCCCCTTTCATCCATTGGATAAAGATGTTCCCTCTTTTTCATTGGTCGAAAAAACCTATAAATACCACCCTCCTTTGGATTTTACACACCAAAATCGCACCTCACTCCATTGTAGTGAAACTTTCCTCCCATCCCCCTCGTGATTTTCTTCGGGCCTTCAGAGCGATCTTCGTCAAGATATGAAATCTTGTTTGGATCTTCGAAGTGTTCTTTGGGACTTTGAAGATCTTCAATCCATGTTCTTAGTTCAATCTAGTTTTTTTTCAAAAATAGTGTATTTTTCAACCCCCTCCATTGAGTGTTCTTGAGTTTTACCAGAAATAGAAACCCCGCCTTGAGGTTCTTCGGGTCTACGAAGAGATCTTTGTTAAGATCCGAAACTCTGTTCGGATCTTTAAAGTGTTCTTCGAGACTTTGGAGATTAATCCATTTTTAGGTCAATCCGTTTCTTTCAAAAAATAGCAGTCCTAGCAGAAGCCTTATCCGAGTGCCCCTGGAATCTTTCCAGAAATAGCCATTCCCAGCGGAAGCTCTGTCGAAGTGCTACCTCAGCCTAGCCTTCCCCTACCCTCTCCCCCAGGGAAGCTCTGTCGGAGTGCCACCTCAGTCTAGCCCTCCCCTAGCCTATCCCCAACAGAAGCTCTATTAGAGTACCACCTCATCCTAAGCCTGGAAATAGCCTCCCTTAGCTGAAGCTCTGTTTGAATCCAAATCCGAAATAGCCTTCTCTAGCCGAAGCTTTATCCGAATCCAAATCCGAAAGTAACCGTTCTTAGCCATAACCCTACCCGCATACCATCACAATCAACATCTTTCAAGAAAGGAAGTTGGATGTCAAGACCATCTTTCTCTGAGCCAAGAAAATCCGAAAGACAGTCCGAGCCGGTATTAATTAGGGTCCCACCCCTTTTGACCCAAAACAGGGATTAAGTTCAGGTATAGTTTCTTAACCCAATCATCATCATGTAGACTTTATACAGACCTTGTTTTAGTGTATATAGTAGTTTGAATTCAATTAATGTATATATGTGTGATAACTTAGCCATGCATGTGGAATAGAAATAATCGTGGAAAATGTTCGTTCTTAAGCATCTAGTAGGAAGACCGGTTGAACCGAAAAGATTGGATGCCTAACACCTTCCCAACTCTATAACCTGACACTTACCCTAAATCTTTAGACCAAACCAATTATTGGGCCTTTTTCTCTGGAATTGAACCCACCCCCAGGTCCTAGGCCCATAATCCTTGCTGACGACTCCAAACCCCCATTTGTATGATCTAGATCTCCGTATTGGACCATTATCAACCCGTCTCAAATGATGAATTTTACACTCTTGCGAAATAGGCCTCCACGTATCTCGAGCGAATATAAGGTGGGAGGGGGTCCACAAGCAAAGCACACACTACACAAACCGCTCCCCTCACATGAAAGAGAAAGAGAGAGGAGAGAGGACGGGATGCAAGTCCTTTTCCCCCCAAGGAAAGAGAGACATCTCATCATCTCCGGCTGCTACCCTCACAATACCTTCACAAACATGTTCAATAAATATCAGTAAACTAGTGTAGTAATGAAACTATTTAATTAAAAAGAAAAAAAAAAAAAAAAAAAACTAGATTAGCAAAGTTTATGGTGACTCGGATAAACAAGCATAGTCTTATTTGACTAGGATGAGTTATGACTGATTCTTGTCATTTTTTACCTTAATAAAGTTACATTAATTCTTGATTAAGGTTTTCAAAATTTTGACTCAACTTGGGTGACTAGTCCCTAGCTAAAACATGGTTTTTCAATTATGAGCCAACTAAATAAATAAAGTGGGAGTCTTAGCCAACCAAGTATACCAACCCTCCTCCCACTACCCCTTTGCCTTTTCCTTCTCTCTTATCACACACTGTTGATCATAGAATCTGTACCTCTATGTTTTGGTGAGTAAACAACTTGGATTATAAGATCAAGATTACAAAAAAAAAAAAAAAAAAAAAAAAAAATCCACCATAAACACATAAACGACATAGAGACAAGAAAAAAGCTGATTA
>NC_056567.1:31077234-31124495 GCF_013358625.1 Macadamia integrifolia | reverse complement strand
AAAAAAAAAAAGACAAAACAAAACAAAGTGAACTGGATAGAATTTGCAGAAACAAATAATAGAAGTTAAAGAAAAAAAAGAGAGGATATTTTGAGAATAGAAGAAGACCATGTCTTAAAACACAGTGTCTGTATATTATGTATATGTGTTTGGTATTAGAGTATTGACAAATTTTGGTATTAGAGACAACCAGAATGTCAGATACTACGTTTACATCATACATGATTCTAGAGTCAAATAACGTGTTCAGTCCTCCGTCTTCAACGTTGGTGAAAACCGTGAATGGTACTTCCCATTGAGCATAGAATATGTCGTCAAGCTGTTTAATCATAGTCCAGTGATTGCATGCTATAAAACAAGAATTCATTAATAGATTAATACTATCCATAAGAGAACAGATAGTTCTTGAACATACACAAACAATATATGCTCTGAGATGATAAAATGCCATTAACATAAAAATTTGAATGGCCAAGGTAACTAGAAATGTCAAGCCAAATCCCAAGCACCAATTTTTATTTTAGGAAGATAAAAGAAAAAAAAAAATTAAACATTTAAATTTATCCAAATGGCCAAATAAGGATGGCCAAGGTAATTGTAGCCCCAAACATTGAAACATTGGAGAACCTCTCGTATGGGTTTGAAGTCGAAGAACACAGTAAAGTATTGCCATCATACATGTTTCTAAAGGTGAATGTCATATTTTGACCTCCGCCTTCAACATTGGTGAATACCATGACTGGTACTTGAAATATTATAGCTCCACAAAGACATCGGGGACCACACCGATGAGTGTCAAGCCCTATAAAAAGAGTTAGAAGAGTTGATAAAGGTGGGTTACCTCAAGGAATATCTCAAAAACCATGAGACCGACTGATCGACCCACAAGGAGCAAGGAGAGTCAAGTCACCGGCAAGGCAAGTCCAACAAGATGACAACCCAGAAAGGTGGTCAGCAAGTGAAAAAAGACCATAACACACCAACTAGCCGATCAGACCTACCACACCTGTGATACCTTACTTTTAAACCTGGTTTACTTACACGGTTAACCTGATTTAACCATGCAGGACCCGAACTAGAGAGGGTTGAGGCAGGTTCCCTATGGACCATGATGGCAAGGGTGACTTTGAATACGGGTTGGCCAGACAAGTCCGAGTCAGTGCCTAAGAAGATAGGTGTACCCAAGCCGTGTACATGCACGTATCATAAGGCCATGTACGGGTAATACTGATATGTAGCCATATCCTAAAGTATATACGTATTATACATCTTGTGCCGAGAGTGAGATATATGCTGAGAGTCGAATTCCATCGAAATCTCAATTGTTCGACTAAGTTTGGCCAACAGGTGGGCGTTCGCCCACCAGTGTGACCCACCCATGTGGTTACTAGATATTCTCTAGTATAAATAGTATTTATTGTTTTTCCTTTTTCTCATTTAATGCCTTAAAAAGTGGATGAGAAAAGTAAAGAAGAGAGAGAAAAGAAAGGAAGAAAAGAGAATGAAGAAGAAGAAAGGAAAAGAATAAGAAGAAGAAATGATTTTAAGCGATGCTAAGGTTTGATCTTCTCATTCAGGCACCAAAAAAGCGATCCCCAATACGAGACCTACTATTTGAGGTGAGTGAAGGCTATACTTCTTAAACTTTCACAAAACCCCAAGTGAAACCCTTGATTTAGGTAGAGTCCTTTGAGATCTTGTTAATCCCACTTGAGATGATGAATCTAATATTTAATAGATGGTCTATGTGTTGATTTTGAAGGTTTTAAAGAAGTGTTTGCAAGATTTGAGAAGCATTGGTGATTTCTTGAGTTTAAGAGGTGATTTTAGGGTTTTGGAAGAGTTCTTGAGCAAAGAAGGTAAGATTTACTTTTCAATCCTTAAACCTAACTTAGATCTAAATTAGAATCATCTTATGAGGCGTTAGATGTGTGGAAAATGTGATTGGAATAACCCCATTTGATTTTTTCAGGGTTGAGGAGTGTTTTTAAGAGAAAAAATCAATTCCCGCGCCAACATGTGGGCGAAGACCGGTGGGCGAACCGCCCACCAGTAGGGGCCTTCCTGTTGGGGTAGAACCCTAATTCCAACCGGTGGGGAAGGACCAATGGGCTATCTGGCCCACCTGTTGAACCGATGGGCGAAGACCGATGGACTGTCTGGCTTACCTATTGACCCACCAGTTAGATTTTTAAGCCCGAATGGGCCCAAAAAGGGCTGAAAGCCTTTTTTTTATGATTTTAAACATGATTTAAACATCAAACCTTGTTATTTTTGACCCCAAAGTGATGAAATGCTAACCTCATTCACTTATGATAGGTTCTACTAGAAACTTATATTTCTCACACCGGATCTCACCTGTACCGAACGTGAGCTTTTGTACACAACAAGTAAGAGGAGAGAGGACATTTGACTTTATTTTAAGACATGTTTTTGCATCATTAAATTGTATCTAGACTAGCCATGTTATAATACAAATTATGTGTAGATTAGTCATCTTCATATGCCATTCGCACGCATTGCTTGTGCATTCTAAATAAATGAATTATGATATATGTGTTGTGTTTTACATTCTCAATGCTAAATAATTTATGTGCTTATGTGACGAATGGTTGGATGACTATGCATGATGTATTATTAGACTAGACGTCGTAGTCGGATTGGAAACGAGTGCATTGGTGGCTCGTGGAATGGGATGCGGTGGCACTATACAATCGTACTTTGTCATATAGGAGCATGTGATTTAGGATTATCATTCCCTGTGTTACGACCTTTCCCAACAGGGGTTGAGGTGTTGGGTTATCACTTGGGGGGAAGCAGTAGTCGCAGTTGTTGGGTCACTGTGATGGTTAGACATATGCCCGATTGGTCATTAGGACAGTTGACAACCTCAGTGGTATATTCAAGAGGGCCAATCATACTACTTTTAAATTGTCAAGGTCGGTACCTTTACATTTATGTTAAGAGCCGGTGGTCGGCATGCTTTACTTTTTTGAGTACTCACGGTGGGCCTTATCCAACAACCCTATGGGCATATCATGGGATGGAGTTCGTGACTCGTACCCAGGGCATACGCGCACTGTGGTTGTGAGTAGCACATAACCTAAGACTTAGTAATGTTGTTTAGGTGGATAAGATTAAAATGAATTGCATTACATATAGTGTATATGGATGTGAATGCTTGTGTGGTCTTTCTTTTCACTTACTAAGCTAGTGAGCTCACCCCATATGCACACCTCTTTTAGATGATTTTGCAGGTCACCCACCTAATGATCAGGTGTCAGGCCCCACAATTGAGTTTTCTGTTGAGGATTGGTGGGTCCTTGAAGAGTATAAGCACAATGCTGATTGCATGTGCGAGGGCTGTGCTGCTGGACTGCAGTAATGACACCGTACAAGATTTCTTTTTTGAATTTTTGATGACCTCCCCTTTATGTACTTGATATGTAAATTGTTATTCTTTTGTGTAAATATCATGCCTGTGGGCCCACATGTACTTAGCTATATACTATAATTTGGGTATCAAGTATATTAGGGATATTTACATGTAATTTAAGTCTTCCGTTGAAATTTTAAACACTTATCTTAGATGTGGGTATGCTGTGGTGGGGTACTGCATCAGATGATCCTGACAGGTTTTGGGTTAACTGGAGTTAACTCGGTCATTGGTCCAGTTCTGTGTGAACAGGTGTGACAACGGTAGTATTAGAGCATGATGCTCTATCCACTCGTAGCGTACCATTTAGACCCTATAGAATCTATAATAGGAAAATAGGGTTGGATAAATGTAAAAACTTTAAAGAATTAAAAGCCAAAAAAAAAAAATGGTTGCATTTATTTATTGCATTTTTTAGCATGCATAAGAGAAAGTTTGCTTGGAATAAATAAAAAAATTAGTTATTTGATTGCATAACCCATCGAGTACGGATTTAATAAAATTTTGGTTGCATAACAATGCTAAAACAAGATTTTTTAAAATTTTCAAATATAAGCACCTGATAGACAACATACATATACGAATAAGCATAATCAACAAAGGTTAATTAACGTTGTTATAATCAAATTACAATAAGTTTATCAAGCAGACAAAACTAACCAAAAGTCATCAACAACATCATAACACCATACTAGCAAGTCCAAATTACAAAGAAAAGTAAAAAAAAAAATCCACCATAAACACATAAACGACATAGAGACAAGAAAAAAGCTGATTATGATAGGCAAGCTAAGTCCTCAGAGAACCTCATCATCATCTAGCGCTACTACTCTATCCCTCTTAGATCTCGATCTAACATTGAGCTGATGGTCATAGTAATCAAACCTCGCATTCAGTTGCACATCCCTTCGGAGACTGGTAAAGTCCACTGAAATAGCATCGGACGTTACGTCCAAATCCTCGTTCAATCTTAGGAAGGAATTCTCTATTGTAGCGTGCCTTTCTAAGATATTTTCCTCTCTAGTAGCACTCTCATCTAGTCTTCCCAAAAGTTGATCTTGCCCATCTTTTAAGGCCCTTATGCTCTCAAAGTCAAATGCACCACTCTCAGGTGGGCAGTCTCTATGTTGTGGGTGTGCAGCCCTAGCAAAGTCAGGATCAGCATCTCTGAAATCAAGAGGCTCCTCCTTGAGGATATCTTCATGTAGAAAGTCCTCCTCCTTGAATTGAGGAACATAATCCTCGTCCTCCTCACTATTCTCCTCCTCCTCTATGTGGACATCCTCCCTGTTCCTGCCTTCTTGAGCTCTTGCCCTCTGAGGTACATCTATAAGAGCTTGAAGACCCATCCTGCGTAGGTTTTCCTTGTTAAATTTATTCGCTGGAGTCTTTCCCTCCTCACCACTCAAATCCACCCCAAAGGACTCGAAAACCCTAGTGAGGGTCCTACCATATGGGAAACCTCCGTCCTCCGGATGTGTGGCATGATGCTCCATAGTTTTAAGCATGATGTAGGGCAAGCATAAATGCTCGGCACCTCCCTCCAAGGCTTGGTAATGCAGAAGGCTATATAGGCTGCCATGAAGCTCACTTGGTTCGTATGACCTCCTCTAGAAAGCAAATTAAACTGAACCAAACGAGCAAATACACAAGTCTCTGGGTTGTATGTTGCCTCAGAATCTAGACGCACCCTGCTGCCACTAATGGTCTCATAAATGTTGTCCTACATCTCTAAACTTAAAGATGGGCCCATGGGCTTACTCGTTGGGGGACTATAGAATTGATGCCCAATTGATGACATATCTAAAATACTAACAAGAGTGTCCATAGTTAAACGGATGTTCACCCCTTTCACCATGCTAGATGCTAGTGATTGAGTACTTCCTATACTGGTAAGAGACCTCCAAATTACAATAAAATCTTCGAACAAGGTGTTCATAGCATGGGCGGTCAATATCAAGGATGGATTGCCAACCCAGTGCAGTAAATCTCTCCAATAGTTGAATCTTGCTGAAATCACAAGTTACCACAATTTTTTCCATCATTACAGACCCTTTTAGGAAGATCTTCCAATTCGTTGCTGCCCTCATACTCCAGAAGAGTCTCTCATCATAATCTAGAAGATCTATGGGGGCATGTCCTTGTTGTCTTGTGTGATTAGCTGAGGGACTAGTCCCTACACCTTTCCTTTTAGAAATTGTGGCCCTACGTCTACTAGAAGAGGATGCAGGTTCTTTGCCTTTGCGAGAAGACATCCTAGTAAGAAAAGAGAAGAAATAGTGATAAGTAAGAATATTGCATGACAAAGGAAGTAAATAGGAGGGTGAGCAAGCACATGTAAATGCACCCAAATAAATAATGTGGATCATTATAAAAAGAGGAGTGGTTAAGCCATGGAGAAATGAATAGAAGGAAATCCCCAAATATGACATCCACTAGTATGTTGCAAATAGAAGATTAACAAAGGAGCTTAAAGCATGGCAAGTGAGAAGTGATGGAAAGCCTCATAAGAATTTCCTCAAGTGAAGTAATTGGAGTCAAATGGTAGAAAACCTCCAATTTTAATGTACAAGTTCAATTCAAGAGAATGAAAATCCCATAAAAGTGTGGAAATTAAAGCTTACATGTCAATGATAGTAATACCTATCATTATACAACCAAGAATATGTAAACATTTCTATTATGACATTGAAGTGCAAGGAATGAGAGAGAGATTTTCAATTTCCGAAAAAAAAAATTTCATGATCATAGGGGTAATAGAGGCATACAACCAACAAGTGTAAGTCAAATATCATTGCACCAACAATTAATGGTAAGTGATTCAAAGTTGTTCACAAGTATGGAAAGAAGTGAAGAGAATCATAGAAACCCCCCAAATTTTTTTTTAAGAAACCTAACTGAAAAGAGGTAGATTTTCGTAGAAATGAGATGGAATTGCAAGCATATACAAGTTTCCATGATCTTTCCAACAATGTAAGTGCAAATAAAGGATAAGAAATCCCAATTGAGTTGTTAGTTGGGGAGAAAAGAGAAGAAATAGAAGAAAACCACAAATTGGAGGAATTAGAGCAAGGTTTGGGATTTCCTCCCATAGATTGGTTAGTAAAGCCCAAAACTATGAATGAATCGCAAATGAAACATCATATTCTTATGGAATGACTATTCTATGGAAAGAGACATGAAAGAAATCAAGTTTTGGGAAGTATGGATGGATTTAACACGCAAAATATTTGTTTCCATGAGGAGAAAAGGAAAAAAGACTTCCTTAGGAGGGAAAAGTGCTTGAATCTTTCAAAATCCACAGAATCATTGAGTGAAATCGTGAGTAGATGCACCAAGTAACCCTCCAAAATCGCCTTGAGTTGAGCCTAAGAGGAAAAGATAGGAGAAATAAAGAAAGAAGAGGCTTAAAAGCCCCTTTAAGACCACCTTGGGTTGGACCGGTGGGCCCCGACCCGAGTCACCCATCTGTGGTCGCCCACCAGTAGGAAAAAAAATAATAATAAATAATAGTAGTAATAATAATAATAATAATAATAATAATAATAATAATAATAATAATAATAATAGTAATAATAATACATTATTAAAAATAATAAAGGAAATAAAAATAAAAAAAAAATTCGAGCGGGGGGCTGTGCCCCCCTACACCACCGCTATGCAGGGGGGCCTCCTGCCCCCCTTGCAACCCCATGGCCCGCTCACCAGCTAGCGAGACTGCCGTGCTACTTGTCGAAGCGCTAGCATAGTACTCTCGAGGCTAAGCTATGGTTGGATGCAAGACATCATACACTACAATACCCTATGTTTTGGCATATGATTATATGGCCAGGTTGAAATTTTAAGGTAAAATCTAAGAGTGTGTGAACCATAGAGAAAAATTGATTTCGTGGGCTATGTTATAGAATGGAAAATGATTATGTGCTTTATGTAAATTCTATGGTACTTAACCAATGTTTTGTGTATGGTATGATCCAGATGCAAGGACACGATGGTACGCACTAGATCCGGTAGCAGTGATCGAGGCACCTCACATGGTCCTCGTCCTATCGATCGACCACCAAATCCTTGAAGGTCCCGCTCTGTGGGGCAAACCCCACTTCCAAAACCTCAAGAAACCCTTAACCAGGGTGTGGCACAAAGGGACCCACCTGTGACTACACTTCCGGATCCTCTACCTGTCATCACTCTGAGTGATGTTGCAACCATAGTCCAGTAGTCATAGCAATCCTTCCAGCAACAAATGCTCCAGCAACAATAGGCATTTATGGCTGCTATACAACAACAATTAGACCTTCCTTAACCCGGTCAATATCCTCGGATAATTACTCCACAAGACCCACCTGTAGGGTCTGGTATAGGACCACAAATTGGAGGAGCACCACTTGGTATGACACCACTGAGCAAGCTGAAAGTACACCTCCAATTCCACCACTCGGCACTCCTCCATATATGGTGCCCCCTCCATACCCTTACTATCCGACATATGCACCCAATTACCCATCAATGAATAGTATGACAAGGGTAGTGGAATCTTTCAAGAGGAACTTACCACCTATATTCTCTAAGGTGGTGGTGATCCTCTAGAGCTAGACCAGAGGATCCAAGAGTTGGAAAAGATATTTGAGGTAGTTAAGTGCATTGAGGCGTAGAAGCTTATTTGTGCAGGGCTACAACCTAATAATGAAGCCAACTCTTGGTGGTAAGCCTCTAAGCCTATATTATTTGCCGCACATCTAGAACTCATATAGGAGCAGTTCAAGGAATTATTTTTGCAAACCATTACCCTCGTAGCTTCAAAGACCATAAAGAGACGAAATTCATGGCCTTGACTTAAGGGAATAAGACTATCTTTAAGTATCAGTAGTAGTTTGAAAGCTTGTTCCATTTTGCCCCTAAGCATATGAGGTCAGCTGAGGAAAAGGCTACAAGGTTTCTGAAGGGATTAAAGGCATCCATTGGGTTAGTGCTCGAGGTCCTAGATTTGACAGATTGTGGCCAGATTGTGCAAAAGGCTAAAACAATGGAAGATTAGCAGAAGGGAGAACAATCCCTCACACTTGGATTGTGGAAGAGGGCTAATCCATTTTCAGACATGGGCAACTCATCCAAGGTATACTGTGGGTTGTATAGTTCTGGGCCTACATACAGACAACCCTATAGGCCTTCTGGCTACCTTCCTCGATCAGTTGGCGGTCCGGGCTCTACATCTTTTTGCCCGAATACTAGTATGGTGCCTATAGTCACAAGGCCACCCCATCCCCCGTCTACACTAGGTCAAGTACAAAGGGTCCCTGCCCCAATTTCAGTGTCACAGAGCCGTTGCTTTAATTGCCACTCTTATGGGCATTTCGTTAAAGATTATCGAGTCAGACCAACCTTACCATCCAGTCAGCCCTCTGTGTACAGACCTCCCTTAACTCAGGGGAACCAACCTCAAGGAAGAATGTATGCCTTATCAGCTGAGGAAGCTGAGGCCAGCACAGAAGTGGTAGCATGTACATTTTAATTTAGATTTTCCTTATGCTAAATTTTGATGACCTGCTATACTTATATGCATTGTTACACTAGGTGTTATACCTATATCAGGTATACCAGCCTATGTCTTGTTTGATTCAGGAGCTACACATTTGTTCATATCTAAGAGATTTGCTGAGAAACTTGGTATGTCACCCAGGACACTAGATCATGAGATGATTGTTAGTATGCCTACAGGAAAAGTTACACAGTTGAAGGAGGTGTATGGGCCATGCCCAATTGAAATCAGTGGAAAGAAATTGGATGCACAACTCATCAAATTCAACATACAAAATTTTGATGTTATACTAGGCATGGATTGGTTGTCAGCCCATCGAGCCAATGTGATGTGTGCCGAAAAACCAATTAGGGTGATAAATGATGAAGGGAAAGAACTGGTATACCAAGCAGATAAAATAAAATGGGTGAGAAAGGTCCTCATCTCTACTCTTCAAGCGGTAAAGTTGTTGAAAAGTGGATGTCAGAGTTACTTAGCATTTGTACTTGATGTTGATGCAAAGGTTACACCTCTAGAAGAGGTAGAGGTGGTTAAAGAATCTCTCGATGTCTTTGCAGATGATCTGATGCAACTATCGCCTGATAGAGAGTTGAAATTTACCATAGACTTGATTCCTGGAGCAACTTCAGTGTCTAAAGCTCCATATAGGATGGCAACAACCAAATTGAGGGAGTTACAGACGCAGTTGCAAGAATTATTGGAGAAGGGGTTTATTCGCCCAAGTGTTTCGCCTTGGGGTGCCCCAGTATTGTTTGTCAAGAAGAAGGATGGTAGCTTGCGTATGTGCATTGATTATCAAGAATTGAATAAACTAGCCATTAAGAACTGGTATCCATTGCCACGCATTGATGATTTGTTTGACCAACTACAAGGTGCAAAGGTATTTTCAAAGATAGACCTTAGATCAGGCTATTATCAGCTCAAGATAAAGAACAGTAACATACCCAAGATAGCTTTTAGGACTCGGCAAAATTATTTCACGATGTCCTTGATAAATACACCGGCAACATTCATGGATTTAACGAATGGAGTATTTCACGATGTCCTTGATAAATGGGTAATTATTTTTATTAATGACATCTTGATCTTCTCTAAGACTAAAGAGAAGCACACTTAACACCTGAGGATAGTATTATAGAGGTTGAGAGAACAACAATTGTTTGCTAAATATAGTAAGTGTGAATTTTGGCTTAAGCAAGGTGGATCCTGATAAGGTGAAAGCAGTAGTAGAGTGGGAAAACCCCAAGAACATTATAGAAATTAGAAGTTTCTTGGGTTTAACTGGGTACTACCGGTGCTTCATTAAGAATTTTGCTCGGATCTCAACACTAATGACTAAGTTAACCAACAAGGGTGTAAAATTTGAATGGACAGAGGAATGTGAGAAAAGTTTTTAGGAATTGAAGAAATGGTTGGTGTCAACCCCTGTGTTGACCATCCCTGAAGGCACAGGTGGAATGACAGTCTACACTGATGCTTCTAAGGTTGGGTTGGGTTGGGTTGGGTTGTGTTCTCATACAACGCGGTAAGGTGATAGCATATGCATCCTGACAACTAAAGGACTATGAGAAGAACTACCCCACTCATGACTTGGAACTAGCAACAGTCATTTTTTTCCTAAAGATTTGGTGACATTATTTGTATGGGGAGAAGTGCGAGATATACAGTGATCACAAAAGCCTTAAGAACTTTTTCACCCAAAGCTATTTGAATATGAGGCAGAGGAGATGGCTCGAGCTCATGAAGGACTATGACTGTGACATTCAGTATCATCCTGGTAAGGCTAATGTAGTGGCAGATGCATTGAGTCAGAAGGCACAGACTGTGTCACTCTCACACTTAGCAATCAGCTCACAACTCGTACAAGAGGCGATGCTAATGGATGAAACCCTCTTATATGAAGGAGCAACCTTAGAGCTTGAACATCAACTAGAAAATATTAAATGGTTAACTGTATCCCTCGCAGCTCTACAGGTGCATCCGTCTATTAGGCAAGAGGTGATAATGAAACAACCTTTGGATCCTGAGTTGCAACAGATCAGAATTAAGATTCAAGAGCAAACAATGAATAACCCTGATTTCTTTTTAGCCAACGATGGGGCATTATTGTTTCGAGGTAGGTTCTGTGTGCCCGATGATTTGGAGATATAAGACAGGATAGTGTAGGAAGCACATAGCTTTGAGTACTCACTCCACCCAAGAAGTACAAAGATGTATAAGAACCTCAAACAAAACTACTGATGGCCAAAAAGTAAAAGCTGAGAGGCATCGACCTTATGGTACTCTTCAACCACTCCCAGTACCAGACTGGAAGTGGGATAGGATTACGATGGACTTTGTCACTGGACTACCATGCACACCTAAGGGAATGGATGCGATTTGGGTGATAGTTGATCAGCTTACTAAGACTGCTCATTTCATTCCCATCAAGACCAATTACTCTATGGCCAAGTTAGCACAACTTTATATGGATAACATAGTGCACTTGCATGGAGTGCTAGTGAGCATCGTGTCAGATAGGGACCTAAGGTTCATTTCTAGATTTTGGAAAAGTTTCTACTATGCTTTGGGTTCATAAGTGAACTTGAGTATTGCTTTCCACCCACTGATTGATGGTCGGTCAGAACCATACAAATATTAGAAGACATGCTCAGGGCATGTGCAATGAAAATGAGTGGTAGTTGAGAAGAATATATACCCCTCATGGAGTTTTCCTATAAAAACAATTATCAAGCTACAATTGGGATGGCTCCATATGAGGCATTATATGGTAGGAAGTGTATAACTCCTCTGTATTGGAATGACGTAGGAGAACGTCAAATGTTAGGACCCGAATTAATACAGATGACATGCGACAAGGTCGATGTTATTCAGGAATGGATTAAGGTAGTTCAGTCATGTCAAAAGAGCTATGCAGACGCTTACAGGAAAGACATTGAGTTTCAAGCAGGAGAAAAGGTGTTTCTTAAGATTTCTCTTACTAAAGGGTTGCATAGGTTCTATCGAAAGGGTAAGTTGAGCCTGAGATACATTGGTCCATTTGAGATTTTGGCTCGGGTTGGCTCAGTAGCCTACATGCTTACTCTTCCAGCTTCACTCAGAAATATTCATAATGTGTTCCATGTATCCATGCTGAAGTAGTACGTTCACGATCAATCACATGTGTTACCCATGGAACTAAAATATCTAGAAGCTGATATGACCTTTAAAGAACAGCCAGCCGAAATCTTGGACCAAAAAGTGAAAACCCTTTGCAACCGCCCCATTTCCTTCGTAAAGGTACGATGGGCTAACCATTCACTTGAAGAAGCGTCCTGGAAGAAAGAAGATGAAATCCAAGCCAAGTACCCTCATCTTTTCGAACAGCCAGGTACGCTAATTTCGAAGACAAAATTTTTAAAAAGGGGGGGTAAATGTGATACCCTACTTTTAAACCTGGTTTACTTACACGGTTAACCCGGTTTAACCATGCAGGACCCGAACCAGAGAGGGTTGGGGCAAGTTCCCTATGGACTATGATGGCAAGAGTGGCTTTGAACATAGGTTCGCCAGACAAGTCGGAGTCAGTGCCTAAGGAGACGGATATACCCAAGCCATGTACATGCACGTATCATAAGGTCATACATAGGTAATGCTGGTATGCCGAGAGTGAGATACATGCTGAGAGTCGAATTCCATCAAAATCTCAGTTGTTTGGCTAAGTTTGACCAACAGGTGGGTGTTCGCCCACCAATGTGACCCACCAATGTGACCCACCCATGTGGTTACTAGATATTCTTTAGTATAAATAGTACTTATTGTTTTTCCTTTTTCTCATTTAATGCCTTAAAGAGTGGATGAGAAAAGTAAAGAAGAGAGAGAAAAGAAAGGAAGAAAAGAGAACAAAGAAGAAGAAATAAAAAGAAAAAGAGGAAGAAATGATTTTAAGCAACACCGAGGTTTGATCTTCTCATTCCGGCATAGGAAAAGTGATCCCCAACACGAGATCTACGATTTGAGGTGAGTGAAGGCTATACTTCTTATACTTTCACAAAACCCCAAGTGAAACCCTTGATTTGGGTAGAGTCCCTTGAGATCTTGTTAATCCCACTTGAGATGATAAATCTAAGGTTTAATAGATGGTCTGTGTGTTGATTTTGAAGGTTTTAAAGAAGTGTTTACAAGATTTGAGAAGCATTGGTGATTTCTTGAGTTTAAGAGGTGATTTTGGGGTTTTGGAAGAGTTCTTGAGCAAAGAAGGTAAGATTTGCTTTTCAATCCTTAAACCTAACTTAGATCTAGATTAGAATCATCTTATGTGGAGAATGTGATTGGAACACCCACATTTGGTTTTTCCAAGGTTGAGGAGTGTTTTTAAGAGAGAAAATCAATTCCCGCGCCAATAGGTGGGCGAAGATCGACGAGTGAACCTGCCCACCAGTAGGGGCCCGCCTATTGGGGTAGAACCCTAATTCCATCCGGTGGACAAGGATCGGTGGGCTATCTGGCCCTCCTGTTGAACTGGTGGACAAAGACCGTTGGGCTGTTTGGCCTACCTGTTGACCCACCAATCATATTTTTGAGCCCGAATGGGCCCAAAATGGATAGGTAGCCTTCTTTTTTGATTTTAAACATGATTTAAACATCAAATATCATTAGTTTTGACCCCAAAGTGGTGAAATACTAACCTCATTTGCTTATGATAGGTTCTATTAGAAACTTACATTTCTTACACCGGATCTCACCCGTACCGAACGTGAGCTTTTGTACACAACAAGTGGGGAGAGGACATTTAACTTTATTTTAAGGCATGTTTTTGCATCATATCTAGACTAGCTATGTCATCATGCAAATTATGTGTAGATTAGTCATCCTCGTATGCCATTTGCACGCATTGATTGTGCAATCTAAACAAATAAATTATGATATGTGTGTTGTGTTTTACATTCTCAATACTAAATGATTGATGTGCTTATGTGACGAATGATTGGATTACTATGCATAATACATTATTAGACTAGACGCCGTAGTCGATTTGGAAACGAGGGCATTGGTGGCCCGTGGAATGGAACGCGGTGCCACTATGCAATCGTACTTTGTCATATAGGAGCATGCGGTTTAGGATTATCATTCCCTGTGCTACGAACCTTCCCAATAGGGGTTGAGGTGTTGGGTTATCACTTGGGGGGAAGCAGTGGTTGTGGTTTTTGGGTCACTATGGCGGTTAGACATAAGCCCAGCTGGTCATTAGGATAGTCGATAACCTCAGTGGTATATTCAAGAGGGCCAATCGTACTACTTTTAAATTACTGGGGTTGGCACCTTTACATTTTTGTTATTTACTTTTATGTTGAGAACCGGTGGTTGACATGCTTTACTTTTCTGAGTACTCATGGTGGGCCTTCTCCTACAACGCTATGGGCGTATCACGGGATGGAGTTCACGACTCGTAGCCGGGGTATACGTGCATTGTGGTTGTGAGTAGCACATAACCTAAGACTTAGTAATGTTGTTTAGGTGGATAAGATTAAAATGAATTGCATAACATATAGTACATATGGATGTGAATGCTTATATGGTCTTTCTTTTCACTTACTGAGGTTGTGAGTTCACCCCACGTTCACAGCTCTTTTAGATATTTTGTAAGTCACCCACTTGATGATCGGGAGTCAGGCCCCACAGTCGAGTTTCCTATTGAGGATTGGTGGGTCCTTGAGGAGTATGAGCATAGTGCTGAATGCATGTACGAGGGCTGTGCTATGGGACCACAGCAATGACACCATACAGGATTTCTTTTTTGGATTTTTGATGACCTCCCCTTTATGCACTTGATATGTAAATTGTTATTATTTTGTGTAAATATCATGCCTGTGGGCCCACATGTACTTAGCTATATACTACAATTTGGGTATCAAGTATATTGGGGATATTTACAGGTAATTTAATTCTTTCACTAAACTTTTGAACACTTATCTTAGATGTGGGTATGCTGTGGTGGGGTACTATATCAGATGATCTTGGCAGGTTTTGGGTTGACCAGAGTTAACTTGGTCACCAGTCCGGTTTCTATGTGAACGGGGTGTGACAACACCATTCTTAGGGGGCTGGGATCTGAGTCGGTAAGGAAAGTAAAGGCACATGCCTGCTTCATCTGTACAATTGAAGCATCGATCAAAGTCTCTCAGAAAGACCTAGCAATTTTGATCTCTAACAAAGACTGGATGGACCTAAACTGGACACACAATGACACCATCATGGTCCAGCTGGTCATCTCCAACAACCCATTCCACAGGGTTCTAACCGACTCTGGCATGTCAATTGATGTGATGTCTTACAACGCATAACAAAAGTTTGTTGTTGGAGATGACAAGATCAAGCCAATCGGGGGTCCTTTGTATGGTTTTTCAAGAGCCATCACATAGATCGAAGGATGCATCGAATTGCCCAAGACTATAGGCGAATGCCCTTGCTCGGCCATTACTCTAGTCAACTTCATATTTGCCAAGATGAAATCAACATATAATATCATCCTAAGGCAACCATATCTGAACGAGTTAGGGGCTATAGGCTCCAAAAAACATTTAAAGGTAAAATTCCCCACAAAATGTTAAAGGAGCAGGTTAGAAAGAATATGGAGGTATATGTGGAAGAAGCCTTTGAGCCCCTCTAGAAAAATCAGATGAAGCTCCTGAAAGTATGCATTTGGGGTTACCTTAGGTAAGTTCTTGGGCATCATGGTCTCTAAAAAGGGGATAGAAGTGAACCTGAGCGAAATTCAAGAAATCCAGGATATGGGCCTAAGAATGGCCAAGAGGTACAGAGGCTCATCACTCGGGCACGAAGCTCAAGCATTTCATCTCCCATATAGGAAAAAATGGCTGTCCTTCTTCAAAACTCTAAAAAATCTGCAGTCCCTGGAGGACTTCCCTTGGACATCAGACTGCCAGAAAGCGTTCCAGGCACTAAAGGTTTACCTCGAGTCACCACCCTCTTGGTTCAGCCAGAACCGGGGATGAGTTACATGTCTACTTAGTCATGTCACTTGTAGCTATTAGTGCTACCCTGGTAAAGGAACAAGAGAAGTAACAAAGGTCAATCAACTATGTTAGCCATATCCTCCTAGATGCTAAGACTCGATACTTGGGCCTAGAGAAGCTAGCTTTCTCACTAGTTGTCACCATTAAAAAATTAAGACCATACTTTCAAGCACACTCAATCGTAGTATTGATCGATTGGCTATTAAAAAAAAACCTCCACAAGTCGACCATCTTAGGAAGATTGGTTAGTTGGTCAGTTGAGCTAAGTGAATATGACATAGATTACCAACCAAGGACCACAATTAATGGTCATGCTGTCACACCCTGCCTCAAAGGCATGTGCACTGGATACCTTTTTTTTTTTTCTGATAAGTAGTGTGTATGTATTAAAAAAGGAATAAAATACAAAGTAAGGTAGCCTCAATCTCCTTCTTTGGGCTGACCAAAATAAAAGGAAAAGAGGCCCCTTGAAACCAAGCAGGACAGGCCATGCATTACAAGGGAAAATCCTGAAAGAAAAAATTACATTCTATAATAGACCTTGAACTCAGAATCATCTTTCACTAAACTATTCAACTCCTCTAGAAAGTCTTAAGCTTGAATAATAGTCTCTTCCTACGTAGTTGCATATGCTGCCAAAAAAGCAGCTGGCTTATTCACCTCTCTCCATATGCTTAAACTCATTCCTTAATAATGACAGGTATGCGGCACTGGATACCTTAGCGTACCACTCAGCCTGAACCACCAGGAACTGATGTAGAGATGAACTTACACAAGTACAAAATCTTCTACCAAATCAGAGTACGGATATAAGGAAAAAAATATATTTTACATAACCCATGATGATCAACTCTAAATGATAAATAATAATCATAGACACAGTTGAATTATAACTCACAATTACTATAATATAAATATATCTTACAAGCATAATAATAGAACCTCAAAGCAAAGGAAATCTCAGTCCTCCACCACATGTCTCACAAACTCAACCTCACAACCATTGCCGAGTCTTGATCCACTCTGGCTTAGGTTCCACCATCTAAAAGCATAAATCTACAAAGTGTAAACTTCACAAGTCCAGTGAGGGGTGAGCATGTAAGCACACACAACATCATGATGCCAACATATACTCATAATAACATCCACAAGGGCACAACCACATGATCCATCTTATTAATCATATCCATTCTAATTACTAGGTGTCAATATGTGGGTATAAGTGCTATAAGCAACGTAAGTTATATCTCCTACCCTATACGTTAGGCCTTAGAGACACAAGCTAGTTACAAGAAGGAGTTAGCCAGTCCTGATCAGAGCCTCGTTGCCCTAGCCAACCCCCAAATAGCAACCCCTAATAGTCATGGTTCCGGAATCCCACACCATCATCGGTATCCCATGCTATTCGACAGTCATGCATACAGTACGTTGTACCATACTGTCCTCTTTCAAGATACAGTATGTCGTATATGGGCGGAGTATTCCTCCACCACCTACCACTCAGTGGGATTAGTCAATGCCTCACCCTTTATTGGCAAGGGGTTACAACACTGGGATATGATCTTAACCATATGCAATCTACATGCATCCATCTCAATCAATCATACATCGGTGGTCATCACTGTAATACTGATCTCTGAGCCCATAGTACCAGATCCCCCCTTGGCTACACCGTGCCTCAGACTATCAATGTTACAATCTTTTACCACTTATCTATATTACTATGCATCCACAAAACCACAATCACATCAATCTTGAAAAAACCATTCCATATATGCAATATATACATCAATCTCGATAAAATCATGCCACATGTGCAATATATATATATAGAGAAACATAAGAAAGCAGAAACATAGTAATCATCATATTCCACAGAACATAGTAATCATCATATTCCACATAAGAAGGTAGAAACATGAAAATATAGAAACACTCCGTAAAATAAAACAACCATCCATTCACCTAATTCCCAAATCTGATGCCTTTTCATTGAATTCCCATCCACGTTTATCCTTGCCAAATTTTTTAGGTGCCTAGTTAAACGATTAATATTTTAAGTTAGTTTCAGTATTCACTGTCCAAGGACAACCCAATTTCCTAAACTCCTATTGAATTCCCTTATCAGAATCCAAACCAACAGTTGGATAGAGGCATTGATTCCTGACCAGCATCTCTCCCAACAACTTATCTACCTAACCAATTTGGCTCCCTAACCCTTATGTAGGTCATTAACCAGATCCGCACAATCTCAGGGTTCCTATTTATCTAAACAAACAAAGCCACATAGTATAGGGGTCATCAGACACCCATTGGAGGTAACCTATGGGTTATCACCAACCTCAATTGACTGAGCTAATTCCCAATACATTCTTCTTTCCTCATTGTACCATTTTCTATAAAGGGGTATGGTCTCACACTCCCTAAGTACATTTCTTAACTATGCAGAGTCCTCTTAGCCAATTCAGTGACAGGTTTATGGCTCTAAGATCCCTACCACAACCATCTTTACAGGGCTAAATTTTACCGAACATGTGTTGACAGGCCTTGCCCTTGTACAGGGTGTACCTAGACCCAATCAGTAGCCATTTAGGGCTCTGGAACTCCAACTAGTGGGTATGGTTTGGCCGCTCATGCCCATTGGTTCAGGTCGGCAAATTGTAGAATTCTGCCCATCTACGGACAGAATCTACTGGGGTAATTTCCTTAACTTTTGGACCTCCAAATTCACTCGATAGACTATGTTTGTCATGCTCAGTCTGGGTGAAGTGTCAATTTGGCTGATTGGGCCGATTGGGTTCCAATTGTCCCAATTTCCTACTCAGGTAACTTGACTAATGCTTCTTTCCATTCTAGGATAAAATTGAGGGTATGTAAGGGTTTAATCCACCTCTAATTTCATTTAAGTTTACCCAATTGGGAAAAGCCCTATGATCTAGGGTTCCAGGGACAATTGCATAGTCAATTCGGTCCCAAGTTGGGTCCCAAAACTAAGGCTTTAGTTGTAGGGAGCTGAACTGAGTTCCCATAGCCATTTCCCTACCTCTAATTGCAATTAATGCTAACCCTAACCTACTGGCAGAATTATCCTACCAAAAATCTACTAGGTTAGGTCAAAGGAAATTACCTCTTCTCAGTTCTTGGAACTTGCAACTGCAGTAGGGAGTGTCTTGGTGCAGCTGTCTAGCTCCAGACCTCATTTCCAGTTGTGGCAGTGACATTGGCATACCTAGGATTTCCTTTGGATAGTAAAAAAATAGGGGCTGCAGTAGTATCTAGGCTCTGTACAGCCCGAGTAGTAGCTGAACAGAAATAGGATAGCAGCCCCGTCTCCTTCCCTCTTCTTCTTCTTCTTCTTCTTCTTCTTCTCCTTCCTTCCTTCCTTCTCCTCTTTCTTTCTTCCTCTTCCTCCCTTCTCTGATTCCATCAATTTTTAGCAGTAAAAATGGTGAATAGTGGCAGCCCCATTCACTTATATTCAGCCAAAACAGACCTTAGGGTCTATTTGACTAAATACCTAAAAAATTAACCTCATTTATTTATTAATTAAAAATTTAATTACACCACTTAGACCCTACTGCCTCTTTGAGGTAAATAGTGAACTAGGATCCTAAATATGTCTCTACACATGGTGTAAGTGAGCAGAGTCATACTACAAAGGGTGGGGCCCACAGAGAAAAACCTAATTTCGAGCATTCTATTACCCGAACCGACAGGCTGGTTTGCCACTAGGGTAACCTGATAGTTGCCTTATTTTTGGCCCCCAGTAGTCTAAACCTCTGTCCTACATAGTCTAACATGTATGGGACTGATTCCACATTATCTTTGGCTATTTTAGTCCCCCCACTGGGCTAGTAAATTTATCAATTTTCTCCTCCTATTGCTGTACATATGGGATCCATAATATAACAGCCCATTACTCGTCTTATCAGTCAAGTCCTAACACTGGGGTTTAGTTGCTTCAAAATTTAGGGTGTTACAATTCCCACCTCCTTACAAAAATTTTTGTCCTCGAAATTTGCAAGAGTATTCGTCACTGAGGATCCATTCCAATACTTCAATACCACTCTTAACCTCTAATTTGTATCTTTATTAGCTCCACTTATAACATGGCTACATGGCTAGGTATCACCAGAAAATTTTGGCCAAGTACTTTAACCACTCTTCCGGCTATACTGGTTGCTGCCAATTCTCCCTTAGCACTTCGAATGTAGGGAAAATCACTTGGATACTATATTTCCCAAACTTAACTCTTTACCTCTTTACTACATGACTCAGTATCATTTTTGCTTCCATTCCATAGGTATATTGTATTACTATACATACCCACACCAAATCTCAGTGTGGGTCATAGAGTCCCTAAGGATACCATTCTCTTTTCCTCTTAATAACTTTCCTAATTCCAGTTTCTTCTTGGTTGCATATATCGGAATTGGGATCTTAAATTTCAAGGGGTCACCAATGTACTTCCCTATACATAACTAGGATAACCACTTGCATAATATCTACTTAAAATCCTAGTCAATTAATCCCGGTCTCCTTTTAGACCATTAAAATCCTTGAATTTCTTAAAATTCTATACATTTTTCCCTTCTTATTCCATATGGCTACGTATGGACTATATACTTATTCTCATGTCATCCACCAAAGTATTCCCGAGTCTAAGTGGAAACATTGAAAATATCTTCAAATATCATAACCTAGTCAATTATCCCTCCACAAAGTCAAATTCAGTTTATCATCGAGATCATACCACATTTGTACATCTGTATATGTATCCTCGATTCAGGAAATTAATTTCTATCCATTGTCATAGATATCCCTTCATTTATTTATTATGCATTTTCAAAATTCAGTGCAATTTGATCCATTGTAATTCCAACAAATTTCTTGGAAATGCAATTTATACGCTACCACTAGAAATTTCAAAAATTTCCAATAACTTACAACATTCCCTCTTTTCCTTTGTTCCATATTGCTGTATATATTTCAAATTTTTATATCATCTACTGAATTTATTTCTGGATTTACACATGCAAATCCAAAAGTATCTACAATGCTTTAAAACCTTAATCTGGAAAATTCCATCAAGATCACATTCATATTCATCCTCAATTACATTCAATTCATCATCCATATACGTTTCCCTGCTCCAATTTATGCTCGGAAACTGGAACTATACCTCACTTCTATTCTTAGCACACATCTTATTTATGCACCTTAAAATTCCAAATTTTTGATCTTAAAACAGAACTTAAACTCCACATATTAAACCATAAAAATTTTAGAGCTTACTGGAAAAATTTGCTCAACTGGTGGGTTACAATCAGCAGGTTAGGGACCACGACCGACCAGTTGATTCACCTAACTATAGATATAAAAATTCTACCTGAGAGCTCCAAACTTCGTTTCAGAAATCCAATTGTTGAGAGCTTCTTCACCGATCTATCGAAATACTTCATTCTAACACTTTCCTAGCTATTTTCTCTCGTTTCCACCTCCACACATCATCATCGGTAAGTGCATTCTTCCCTATTTCACCAATTTTATGGTAAAAAATCTCCTTTTTTTAAGGAATATGGTAACCTAGTTTTCATTTCTTGCAATTTCTTACAATTCTTTCCTTTAATTTGCTACATTTATTTGCTCTTGGTGTTTTTTTTTTTTGTGTAGTTTACTATGTTATCAAAAGATTTACTCGTAGCAAAGTTGCTACCACCCCGAATGGTCAAGTGGCCCATTTGGTTTCGTACTCCAACCAACCAAGAAAATTGGGGCAACTTCTCTTCCCATCCCATTGCTGTGTGAAAAGCCTATTATCATAGTGGATCTTCAAACTTTCGGTGTTCGGGAGAAAATTGAGGCTTTAGGTTGAGAAGCCATACTTAAAGTAGAGGAAGTTGTGTATCCTAAACTTGATAGGGCCTTCTATTACAACCTTAGTGGCAAACATATTAGGAGTGGAGAGTACTGTATTACTAGCAGGGTGGGTGGCACAGACATCACCTTGACCACAGCAGAAATTGGTCAGGCCATTGGTGTCTCAAGTGAGAGCAACAAAACTTATTGTCCTCTTAGGACCAACTTTCAGAGCTACTTCACTAACACTGAGTGGAACATTATGCATGAAGTGGTAGTAGCAGGGGAAGAGGCAAACTGGACCTTGATTGTGAACTGGTGACCTAAAATATTATTTTTTATCTCTCTCTTGTATCTTATGTTTCTTTGTGTCAATTGTATTGTAAAATAACCTAAGTTAATGAGTTATGATCTTTTAATAAATTATGTGTGTTTCCAGCTTTTGCTCCTATACTACTCTCCTAATTGTCTCTAAAATTTATGCACTTATTTGGAGAGTTTCAATTCAAACCTAATTGATCACCACCAACCTAAGACATTGTATCCAATGAAGTTCATAACTACATTGCTCTAATACCATCTTGTCACACCTTGCATTAAAATAGGCCAAGGTATACGGCATTGGATACCTTACTGTAGTAGTCAGCCCGAACTACTAAGATTTGATGTAGAGATGAACTTACACAAGTACAAAATCTTCTACCAAACTAGAGTACATATATGTAGACACCCAATTTTGTCACCCTCCCCTGCCTATGATGACTTACGGATCGTGGATGCGACCTTTCACTTCTAGTCAACAAAAAAGACAACTGACTGAGGTGGTCCAACCCCGAAACACTCCCTTTATGTATAGAAATCCTAGAAACCTTAGAAACCCTAAAATTGGAGAAAAGAGGGGCCCAATTATGACATCACATATGTGAAGGAATCCGGTCCAAAGTGACTATACGGATGGATAGTGCTCAGAATCGTGATTCCAAAAATATATAATATATGACAAAATCGGCCATCAGATCTCCCGTAATCATTCTTGGAAGATAGAACCCACTCACACCTTCGGATCAGGATCCATTCCTATGGCCCCGCCAGCAGCCCTTATGGTCCCGTGACCCCCACGGCCCTACGAACTCCCCTGTGGCCCTATGACCCTTTTTGTGTAAAAATCAATTTTCACCCCCTTAGGATCCAGAAATCTATAAATAGGCCCCTTTTCACCCTCCAAAAATACACTTGGTTGGTATACCTACCTCCTCCCTTAGGTGAGTTAATCCCACCTCCCTCTTTCCCTTGTTGGCCCCCCTCTTACCCTTGTTGGCCCCCTTCTTACCCTTGTTGACACCCCCTCTAACATCTGCCCTTGTCTAGCTTACTCCCTCTAGCCCCTTCCCTTGGCTTGCCTAGCCCTTCCTTAGCCTTCCCTAGTTGAAGCTCTATCAAAGTGTTGCCCAAGCCTTAGCCCTTCCTTATCCTTCCCTAACTGAAGCTCTGTCGAAGTGCTGCCTAAGCCTTAGTCCTTTAATAGCTTTTCCTAGCTGAAGCTCTGCCAAAGTGCCGCCCAAGTCTTAGCCTTTTAGTAGCCTTCCCTAGCCGAAGCTCTGCCTAAATACTGCCTAAGCCTTAGCCCTTCCTTGGCCTTCCTTAACCAAAGCTCTGCTGAAGTTCCACCAAGGTCTTATCTCTATATCACATTTGTCTAACCAAACATTTGCCAAAATACTAGTCCAAGAATTAGCTTTCCCTAGCCAAAGCTCTGCCGAAGTTCCACCAGAGTACGAGCTCGGGAATCACTCTTCCCTAGCCGAATCTCTGTCCAAATATCCAAAGACCATTATAGTCAACATCTCTAAAAAAATGAAGTTGGAGGCCAAAGCCACCCTCCCTTGAGCAGGGAGAACCCACAAGAAGGTCCATATCTATTCCAATCGGGGGCCCACCCCTCTTGACCAGAAACAAGGGTTAAGCCCAGGTATAATCACTCACCCAAATTAACATAATGTAGATCCTTTATTTACATTGCGTTAGTGTACATATGTAGTTATTTTTTATTAGTGTATATATATGTCATAATTTAGCCATGCATGTCGTATAGGAGTGATTGTGAAAAATATTCGTTCTCAAGCATCTAGTAGGAAGACTGGTCGAATCGAAAAGATTGGGTTCCTAACACCTTCCCAATTCTACAACCTAACACTTGCCCTATTCTCTTGACCAGACCAAATTCTGGGCCCTTTTCTTAGGAATTGGGCCCACCCTTGGGTCCTAGGCCTATAATCCTAGGTGGCGACTCCAAACCCCCTTTGCATGATCCCAATCCCCTACATTGGACCATCATCAAACCCCCACCCTAGGAGGGTATACCTCCGAACCACTCCTCAAGAGAGAAAGAGCGGAGCCCTACGAAATAGGCCCCCATGTATCTTCGAGTGGGGATGCGATGGTGTGGGGCCCGAGGAGGCACAAACCAAGAAAAAGAAAGATAGAGAGAGGAGAGAGGACTCAAATCCTAAAGATTCTTGGCCACTATCCTCACAGTGGTGACTCCACTGGGGACTGTCAAGCTTCAAAAACTAGATGCTACCTTTAAATGCAAGAACATTTTCCACCACATTTGTTTGATAACATGTTTAGCTAACCCATGTTTGTAAATATATGCTCTAACCACATTATGCATCGTGCTTGAAGTGAAATCATTTGGCTAGGGAATCCCTATCATGTTTGTGCCCTCAAGGAGGTCAATTGATGTCATTGAGAGTACTCAGAGAGCAAATGATAGCTGCTTCTTATACAAGAGTGTGTGGGATACTATTGAATGACGAGGATGTTTATAATTCTGCCAGCACCATCGGGGAGGTCTGTGCACTTTATGACATTCTGAGATCGAACGATAGTAACCCCCACGTTACACTTATGCACACAGTCACTCACAGTTCCACCACCCCAATAGCCAGTTACTTAACCTAGTGTGTAGTCATGATTAATGAGCAAGGATGCTACCCCTTTGATATCATACCTTCGGGTATATCGAAAGGATCACGTACCTTGCGTATATAGATCCTATCAAGGTTAGCCATTTCGGTCCTATTGCATCCATTGCATATTCACATCATGTAGGAAATAGATGGAGAACATTAGGAATACCACAAGCTAACTTATAGAACTTGTTTGAGGTCTTGGGAAGGAATCTTCCTATAAAACATTCTTGTTATAAGGAAATTCTCTCCTAAGTGGGTTTCGGATAAAAGGGTGTCCTTCCTCCTTAGGAACAATACGTGGATAGTTTAGTATACCTAACTTCGGGGTGTTCCCATTAAGATTCATGTAAAATCCCAGATTGTCCAAAGACCTAAGGAAATTGGGAGGAAGGTCACCTAGTGGGGAAAGAATAAGGAAAGCATGACTTTATCGATATGGAATGTTTTATAGGAATATTCTATCCAAGCCATTTGTGTGTATTTCCCACTTAATGACATTGAGTAGACTAGGGGCATCAACCCCAATTCACTCCCTATCATTAAGTGGACTAACTTTGGATGTATTATTGATTGACAAATGAATGAATGAACAAAGGGGTGGGAATACAAGAATCCTTAAATAAATCACTCATAGTTCAGGCACAATTCCACATCTCAAGGATTGTCTACAGTTTGTCTGGATGCGTCAGGGTAATTGGTTGACTCACTTATGTCCAGTGTTACCTCCATCATCTCTCTGGGATTATCTTTCTCCAAGTATTCACAATTCAGCCCATATGGATCCACCCAATGTTGAAACATCTGAGCAAGCATGGGTCTGCCCAGTAGAGATGTTATAAGCTAAAATGGTTAAAGTCAAGCATGGATTAGCTCAAGTATTGTACTTATTATGGAACACACCCAGGACTAATCCTAGGGCCGACCTGACTTCGGCCACAGGAGAGAAGGAATAAAGCAGGCCTATGGGTCATTGTGGGACTTCTTCCCTAGTTGACTCAGGAGAACCTGAACCAACTAGGCCAACCAGTCAATGAGGGGTTTCACCAACCCATCCAAATGGTTAACGAGGAGCTTATTCCTGAGTTCTTCCACCAAGGATTGTAATAGATGATGAGGAGAAGAGTTAACGACACATATTCAGATGGAACCTCCAGATATTGAGAGGGAAAGAAGAAGCTTGAGAATATAATCCAAGTAGAGAAAGGCCAGGAAGGTCAAGCAGTAGATTCAGATGAGATGAGATTATTTTCTGGTGCAAGGATCCCTAAAAAATTCAAGTGGCAAACTAATAGATTTGACGGATCAGAGGATCCTAAGGCTCATTTGAAGGTCTTCCTCAGTTTACAAAGTCATGGCAACTTGTCGATAACCAGATGGGTCAGGCATTCATATTATCAAGGCCGGCACTAAGGTGGCTCACATTGTTAGAATCTGCATAGACTCAGAATTGGGCAACAATTGTCAAAGCCTTCACCAAGCAATACTCCTACAACACTGAGGCAGATCTGAAGTGTTGAAAACTTGAAACTTTGAGACAATAGCCTAGGGAGGGGTTCACCGCATTCATGATAAGGTTTAAGGACAAGGCCGCCAAGATGACAGATCGACCTTCTGAAGCTGAATAGGTGGAGATGTTGATTGAAAACCTATCTAAACCTTATTATGATGTTCTCTACTATTAGCACCTGCAGACCTTTGATGTATTAATAGCCACATAGACATGTGTCGAGAACAAGATCTAAAGGGATGCATAATATCAAGGAACTACACAAAGATATGGGAAAGAATGCCAAGGTTAGGCATAGTCCCGAAACCAATATGATAGGTGCAGTCCAATAATCATCATCATCGGTAAACTCCCAATAGTCACAACTATTTGTGATATAATCAGATGCTCCTCGCCTAAGAAGATAGTTCACAGAGTTGGGGATGCCTTTGGCCACAGTGTATGAGAAGTTGAAGAAGCAAGGTCTCCTGGGAACCATAGCCCCGAGAGTCGTCCCTAATCCCCTACCAGCTTAGTACATGTATTTTGAGTATTGTCCTTATCACACTAAGAAGGAGCACACTACTGACAGATGCCTAGGCTTATAGCATGTAGTTCAAGATTTAGTGGATAAAGGAACCATTGAGGTCAACGTCAAACAACCTCCCAATGTCACTACTAACTCACTCCTGGATCATGGAACAATCAATGTACTGGAGGGAGAATCAATGGAAAGTGACCCCACTCAACTCATCAGGCCACGGGTTCAAAAGGGCCATTCGAATGCCCGTACTTATAGGAAAATCATGGCAAGAAGGGCTAAAGTCAAGAAGATCCCTGGGAAAGAAGATTTATCAGAAGACATGTCATCAGAAGAAGAATTAGAAGATGAGGATCAGGAACCTGCATTCCCTCCCTCGTCACCAACCCCAGTTGAGGAATCCACTGCTTCATATAACCCATCATATCAGCTCCCTCACCTTCATCTTTATTCTCCCCATACTACTCGAGATCAAACCTTCCATCATCATCCTACCATCCATTATCTTTATCAGAATACCCTATCTCCCACATCACCTCCTCTTCATATCATCCTGCACATATCCCTCAATGCCCTTGTATCATTCTCGTTCCCTTGGGTCGTGGACAATCCCCTAAACCCGGAAGAAGGATGGATTGCTAGATACCATTGGAAGGATATCCTTACATTGCCAGAGTCTCTAGAAGAAACTTCGTCGACAAATTCAGTGAATGTTCTGGGAGGAAGTTAAGAAATAGACCCCACATCTCTGATTTAGATGACCACATTCCAAGAAGATGGTCCCATAACAATTGAAGAAGTCATAGATGATCTTCTGAAAGTAGTAATGGCATTTGCAGTAGGTGAACAGATTAAGGAACATGAGATCAGTTAGATTGTGTTTGTAAGCAAGCAACCATAGGAGGGAAGAAGCATTTGCAGTGCTAGCTATGACAATCCTTGAAGAAGAAGAAGAAGAAGGCCTACTGCCACACCTACTTATCCATTGGTCTATGGAACCACTCCTGAGTTGGACAAGTATTGGAGAGAACTGAATAAAAGCGTCGAGTCAGTTGTCGAGTTTATTGTTGAGTCATCTATTCATGATTGTGTGTCAATTTTTCCTCTTAAGGAAAATTCAAAGTCCATGTATGTTGAGTTTGTTACTCTTTCATCAATGAAATATTTAATTCTGAGTATAACTTGTTTCCTTTTTCTGATGATGATCTTAATAAAGATCATAACTTAATAAAACAATGCAAACCAAAGAAAGCCCAATCTACCCGTGAGGATACCTGGGTTATAAATTTGGGAACTGTCTAATGCCCTTGAGAGGTGAAAATTGGTACCACTCTGAATGAAGAAGAAGCAGAACATATGATCAGTCTTCTAAAGGTGTTCATAGAAGTCTTTTCCTGGCCCTATGAGGATATGCCCGGAATAGATCCCAATCTCGTGCAAACATCATTTGCTGACCTACACTGGAGCAAAGCCAATCAAGCAGAAGCTCAGGAGAATGCATCGAGAATGGAGCAAAAAGACCAGATAAGAGGTCATAAAGCAGTAGAGTGTAGAGTTTCTATAAGTAGTGGAGTACCCCCAATGGTTGGCCAACATAGTGCTGGTTCCCAAGAAAGATGGTAGGGTGTGCATATGTGTTGATTTTTGGGTAAGCCCAAAGGATGATTTTCCCTTACATCACATTGACGCGTTTGTCAACAATACAGCAGGGCATGCCTTGTTATCATTTATGGATGGATCATTAGGATACAGTCAAGTGAGCATGCACCCAGAAGATCATAAGAAAACAGCCTTCACCACCCCGTAGGGAACATACTGCTACAAGGTGATGCCCTTCAGATTGAAAAATGTCGGGACAACTTATCAGCTACATGAACTAATCTTAGATCAAGGATCCCATTTATAACATTTTATATACGAAGGAATTCAGTCTTAGGTGATCATACAGATGTATAGTACTCAGAATCACGATTTCAACGATATATGGAATGTCAAAATTGGACCATTGGATCTCCTGCAATCGCTCCTGGAAAATTACATCTTGAAATACCTAGCCGTGTGTATCCCTGCTTGCCTTGCACACAACCCGCCTACCCCACGCACCCCTGTCCTGCCTCGCATGCACCCTGCCTACTACACACGCCCTTGGCTTGCCTCACATGCAACCTGCCAGCCCTGCGTGCCCTGGCCTGCCTCACACGCACCCCGCCTACCCCACATGCCCCTGGCCTTCCTTGCGCTCACCCTGCCTACCCCACGTGCCTCTACCTACCCCGCGCACCCCCACTTGTCCCACACTCCCTTGCTTGCCCTGCGTGCCCCCACTTGCCCCGCACTAGCCAACCTGCCCCGAGTGCCTCAACCTACCCTGCGTGCCCCTGCCTGCCCCGCGCGCATTTGCCTGCCCCATATGCCCTGCCTGCCTCACATGCCTTCGCTTGCCTTGCATGAGCCCCTACCTACCCCATCCACCCATGCCTGCCTCGTTTACCCCCTGCCCAGCCTCGTGTGCCATCGTCAATGGCCAGAATATTCTTTCCAATACCTGGATTGGTAAAGAAATTTTCTCTTCACCCACTTGTGAACTCTACACTACCACGCTAGCATACCCTACACCACAACCTTCCATTAGCCCCAAAAGGCATCTTTTTACCACATTGGCCCAAAAAAAATTACTTTTCACCTATTGACCTGTTATACCCGAACCTTAAAACTTCCGATTTAATTTCAGGTGTGACACTAGAGGACACTAGTACCAGTGAGTATTGGGTTGCATCCGTCTTTTATTGAGGAAGGAAGGGTGACCCCATTTGCACCTGCTACCTATGCTTAAGTAATTGGAAGGGATTCCAGACCCGAAGGGAAAGGTTAGTTGAACCTCACACACACTAAAAACCTTGGAGAAGGCCCCACTCAGACAAAGAAGAGATCTCCATACAAAGTGACTAGTTCAGCCTTCACTTGCTGATGGTCACCGACGGATGGAACATCCACTAGTGAATACCATACGGTGAGTGCACAGGCCAGTTTTGGGTTATTTCACTGTGGGACCTGAGACCTCACGATCGTGCACCCCAAACCCATCCACCTTAATGGAACAATATGTTAGGGAGTTGATTAATGTGGCGGGACATCTCGAAGCGGGCTCGTTAGTGCCGAATAGCGAAATAACCTGGTATTGTGTAAAAACCCATTAATTCCCCAAACATCCCTTAGTGGGTCTTAAGTGGCTATAAAGAGGGCTCTTTCCATTCATTTCTTCTCCTGCCAAAATAGAAAGAAGGAAAGGGAGAAAGAAGAAGAAGAAAAAGGAGAAGGAGAGCAAGGGAGGAAGGAAGGAGGAAGGCTAGGGCTCTATTCTTGAGGCAAGCCTACATGCTCATCTCTCCACACACACACACAGACATAAGTCTCTCTCTCTCTCTCCTTCCCATTTCACTCTTTATTGGAAGTAATGGAGACCCAACCAAATCCCACCTACCCAACCATAAAGACTACATAATAGGAGGAGGAAATTAGAGTAGGAGACCTACATTGGAAAGTTTATTCACTCAACCTTGGGTCTAAGGACAAATCCCTATGAAACCCCTAACCAAAACCCTAGGAATTGGGAATTTGAGCAAATTCTCTATGACTTAACATCCTAACCAAATCCTAAGTTGGGGAAAATGAAATTAAACCTATGTATGGTGTGTGAGAGTGATTTCATGAGCCATTAGTGACCATTCCATGAGCTCAACCTAAGTCTTCCCTAATCTAGCTTAACCTAGACTTGTGTATTGAGTAAATTGGGTGTATCTTGAAACCCTATGATGATCCACTCACTAATTTCACTAAACCTAAGCTAAGTGAAGTGTGTGAGGATGCCCTACATGAAAATCAAACCTAAAATCACAAAACCCAATCTGTAAACTATACAAAAGAGGGAGAAGGGAGGAATGGAGTTGGGAAATGACACCCCAATGAAAAATATGCATTTCCACCACCATACACAGAGGCCACAGAGCCAATAGGGTTGATCTGGGTAAGAAACTCCCGATTTTAACTTCATCGGCTGATGGTCACCGGCCAACCGGTGAAGGTAAGGAGCATCCACCGGTGAAAATATTGTAGGATGTGCATTCCTTTTGGATTTGTCCATCGGTGAACCCACGGATGGATGATCATCCACCGATAACCATCCACCGGTGAAAATATTACAGGATGTGCACCCCTTTAGGATTTTTCATCCACCGGTGAACCATTTTAAAGCTATATTTTTATCCTTTTCTTGTGGCATGGGTCCTAATGTCCCACTCCTCTTTGAATAACCGAATAACCTAAAAACATTATGTATCCTTGGAGTGGAACCAAGAAGTGGCGGGGGCAGGCAACCTGAAACGATCAACTATCTACCGTCATTTAGAACTCGAGGTGAGGGGATTTTGTGTGCTTTTATGGAATGATTATGTCATAATGCATATGTGGATGAGTTTTATCATTTTGCATATTATTAACATATTATTCTGTATGTAAAGTGTTAATGTGGCATGAGAATGTGGATTATGATTGGCAAGTGTCTGTGTGTGACTGGGATGCAGGGTGGCCTATGGTGGGTGCTTATGGCATTGTATGCCTAGGGTGTGTGTGCGTGTGTATGTGGATACTGGGGTACAGGGTGGCCAACGGTTGGAGCCAGTGACACTGCATGCTCGGGGTGAGTGTGTGTGTGTGTGTGTGTGACTAGGGTGCAAGGTGGCCAACGGTTGGTGCCGGCGGCACTGCATGCTCAGGGTGAGTGTGTGTGTGTGACTAGGGTGCAGGGTGGCCAATGGTTGGTGCCAGCAACACTGCATGCTCAGGGTGTGTGTGTGTGGGTGAGTGTGATTGAATTGTGGTGTGGCATATTAGAATGCATTGGGCTAGGATAACCACCCTAGTGCTACAACCCTTGCCAATAGGGGTTTATGTATTGGCTAATTCTCTTATCCGACGGTCCATGGTTGGGGACGATTTTTGGTGACTGAGGTGCGCAGATGCCAGCATCATGATAGACCCTCATGCGATGTTTGAATCAGTGACGGGTATACCCTATATGCGATGTTGGATTTGATGTAGTGGTATTATGGGAGGATTATTAATAGGGGTTTGCTGGGTAATGATGTGGTTCCGGAACTGGCACACTCCTGACTCATAACTAGCTTGTATCCCTGGGGCTGATAACATACATTCATGACTGGGGATAACACCTATGTTGCAGTAGCACTTATACCCCCTTTGGACTTAGAAATTATTGCTTAGAATTACTTGATAATAAATGGATCATGTCATTGCATTCATATCATTTCATTCATATTGATGTGGTCAGGTATTAATATTTATACTATTGCATTTTCTTGGATTGTCATGATTGCTTGTGTGTGTTACCCCCCTCATTGGGCTTTGTGGAAGCTCACCCCCCGTTGTTGCCTCTTTTTAGATGTTGATTCAGGAAATCCTTTGGAAACTGTGATCGAGGTTCAGGGCCTCCACGGAGGTGACCTCTGGGATGAGGAGCTGGTTGCACACGAGAATGGATGCGTGTGCGATGATTGTGCATTTGGAGCACGCTGAGGATGGGAGTATCATCTTCTATTTTTTATTCTTTTTATACTTAATAGATGTAGCCCTATGGGGACATAACTGTAATTATGATCCAGATGTGAAAACATTCTTTTTGTGTAAATATGGTAAATATTAATAGAAATCACCAGTTGATATATTTTGTTTATATTATAAGTATGTGATTTTAGAATTCATTTCTTATTTTTATGAACTTAAAGTACTGCATCATGGATCATGGATGGATTGTGGACACGTGTGCATGTCCATGTCGCTATCCTTCAGGTGAGTGGAGGTGGGGTGTGACATGGCCAAAGAAATTTACCTTTCCCGCCATTGGTCCAAAAATTCATGTTATCACCCCATTGGTTTAGAAAAATCACTTTTTAACCCCATTGGCCAAGGAAATTCCTAGAAATACCCCTCCCTTTGGTTTTACACACTCAAGCCTCCTAGGAGCATCCCTTTTAGAGAAGCTCTACCCTCTCTCCTCCCCTTCCCCCCTTGAGGAAGTCTTTGGAGAGATCTTCATAAGATCCGAACTGTTCTTCAGGCCTTCGAAGTTGTTCAATCATCCGCCTTTTTTGAGTGAGATTTTTGGTAGGAAAAGTTTTCCCTTAGTCTCCCACCCCTTTTGAGGTTCTTCAAGTCTTTGGAGAGATCTTCATAAGATTTGAAGTGTTTTTCGGGCCTTTGAAGCTCCTTAATCCATATAGTTAGCCTATCCCCAGTGGAAGCTCTGTCGGAGTTCCACCTCAGCCTAACCCTCCCATAGCATATCCCTAGTAGAAGCTCTACTAGAGTTCCACCTCAGTCTAACCCTCCTATAGCTTATCCTTAGCGAAAGTTCTACTGGAGTGTCACCTCAGTCAAAATCTGGAAGTAGTTCATCCCTAGCGGAAACTCTGTCGAATTGACACATCAGTCAAAATCTGAAAGTAACTATTCCTAGTCGGAAATCTTTCCAAACATTACCACAGTTAGCATCTCTCAAGAAATCAAGTTGGAGGTTAAGACCATCTTCCCTAAGCCAAGAGAATCTGCAAGCTTTTTTTGTGCTGGCACTAATCGGGGTTCCACCCCTCTTAATCCGAAACAGGGGTCAAGCTCAGGTATAATTTCTTGCCCGAATTAGCATAATGTAGACTTTATATTGACCTCATTTTATTTTATATAATTATTTAAATTCAACCAATGTATATATTTGTGATAAGTTAGCTATGCATGCAGAATAGGAATAATTGTGAAAAATTTCGTTCTTAAGCATCTAGTAGGAAGACCGATTGGTGCCTAACACCTTTCCAATTCTACAACCTGACACGTACCCTAAATCTCTGGACTAGACCAACTTTTGGGCCCTTTTCCCAGGAATCAGGCCCACCTCTGGGTCCTAGGCCAATAATCCTAGGTGGCAACTCCAAGCCCTTTTGTATGATCCCAATTCCTCGTATTGGACCATTATCAAATCTTTGTCTCGAAGACAACCTTTGCACTCCTACGGAATAGGCCTCCACGTATCTCCAAGCGGTGATACGATGGTGCGAAGCCTACAAGTAAGCACACATGACACACCCCTCCTTGAGGAAGAGAAAAGAGAGGGAGAGCGTCGGGACCCCAAATAAGTCTTTTTTCGGCCGCTACCCTCACAGTGGCGACTCCACTGGGGACCTATCAAGCTTCCAACACTAAATGCTACCATTAAATGCAAAAACATTTTCCACCACATCTGTTTGAAAACATGCTAACCCCATATTTGTAATTGCACTCGCTAACCACATCATGTATCATGCTCGAAGTGAAATCATTTGGTAAGCGACTCCATGTTATGCCTGCACCCTCAGGGAGGTCAATACATGTCATGGAGAGTACTCTAAGAGCAAATGATAGCCGCTCCCTGTACAAGGGTGTGGGGTATTGTTAAATGGTGAGGATGTTCATAATTGTGCTAGCACCGTCAGGGAGGTCCGTGCACTTTATAACATTCTGAGATCGAATAATGATATTCCCACATTACACTTTGTGCACAATCGCTCACGGTTCCACCACCCCATGGCCAGTTGCTTAACCTTGTGTGTAGTCATGAGTAATAGGAAAGGAAGTCACCCCCTTGATCTCATAGCTTTGGGTATATCAAAAGGATCACGTACCTTGCGTATGTAGATCCTGTCAAGAAAGCCTTGTCGGTCCTATTGCATCCACTGCATACTCGCATCATGTAGGAAATAGATGGAGAACGCTAGGAATGCCACATGCTGATCTATAGAATTTGTTTGAGGCCTTGAAAAAGAATCTTCTAATAATACATTCTAGTCATAACGAAACGCTCTCCTAAGTGGGTTTCAGATAAAAGGTGTCCTTCCTCCTTAGAAATGAAATATGGATGATTTGGTATGCGTAACTTCCGGGTGATGCCCGTCAAAGTCCTGTAAAATCCCAAATTATCTAAAAGGCTTGAGGAAACTAGGAGGAAGGTTACCTAGTGGGGTCAGAATAAGGAAAGTATGACTTTATCAATGAAGAATGTCTTAATAGGAATATTTTGGTCAAGCCATTTGTTTGAATCTCCAACTTATGACATTGAGTGGACTAGAGGCATCGATGCCTACCTACACCCTATCATTAAGTGAACTAACTTTGGATGGATCATTGGTTGATAATTGAGTGGATGAATGAATAAAGGGTTAGGAATACAAGAATCCTAAAATAACCCACTTTTGGTTCAAGCACAATTCCACACCTCAAGTATTCCCTGCAGTCCATTTGGACACGTCAGGGTAATCAGTTGACTCGCTTAAGTGATTACAACCCAGTTCATATGGATTCCACACAACCCAAAATCACCTAAGCAAGCATGGATCCACCCCATAGAGACCTTGTAGACAAAGATGGCCAAGGTCAAGAGTGGTTTAGATCAGATATTACATATGCTCTGAAACCCTCCTAGGACTGAACCAACACAAGCTATAGGAGCGTTGGATCAGAATGGACCTACGGGTCATTGGGGAACTTCTTCTTGAGTTGACTCAGGAGAACCAAAGCAAGTTAGGCCAACCAGTCAAAGAGGAATTTCACCTACCCGTTCAAATGGTCAATGGGGAACCTATTCCTGAGTTCCTCCACCCAGAGTAGTGATTGAAGATGAGGAAGAGAAATTTACAACACATGTCTGAATGGAACCTCTGGAAACAGAGAAAGAAAGAAAAATCAGAGAGTAATTAGAAAAGTTAGAAAATCTGATCCAAATAGGAAAGAGTTCAAAAGGTCAAGTGGTGGAATCCGATGAGATGAGTTTCTTCTCTGGGGTAAGAATTCTTGAGAAATTCAAATGGTAGATTGACAGATTTGAAGGGTCAGGGGACCCCAAGGATCATCTTAAAGTCTTTCTCAGCATCGCCGAATCATGGCAGCTTACTGATAGCCAGATGGGGCAAGCCTTCATGTTAACCCTATCAAGACCAGCACTAAGGTGGCTCACACAGTTGGAGTCATCCCAAACCCAAAATTGGACAATAGTGGTGAAAGCCTTCACCAAGTAGTATTCATATAACACTGAAGTTGATGTGAAGTGTCGGGAGCTTAAGACATTAAGACAACAGCCCAGAGAAGGATTCATTGCCTTCTTGATGAAGTTTAGGGATAAGGCCGCCAAGATGGCAGATCAGCCTACAGAAGCAGAGTAAGTAGAAATGTTAATTGAAAACTTGTCAAAGCCTTATTATGATGTCCTCTAATACCAATGCCTACAAAATTTTGATGCCTTGATAGCCACCAGTACACGTGTGGAAAACAAAATTCTAGGGGAAGCTCAGTATCAGGGATCCTCCCAAGATGTAGGAGAGAATACCAGGGTTGGATGTGAAAAGGGTCCTAAAACCAATGTGGTAGGTGTGGTCCAACAATTAGTCTCACCTGTCACCTCTTCACAACCATTTGTGATACAAGCGGATGCACCTGCTCAGAAGGCTCCCCGCCCAAGGAGATAATTCACTGATTTGGGAATGCTCGTGACAACAGTATGAGAAGTTAAAGAAACAAGGATTGCTAGGGATAGTGGCTCCAAGAGTAATTAGTAATCCTCCCCCAGCATGGTATAGGGACCATGAATATTATGCTTACCACACTTAGAAGGGGCACAACACTAAAATTTGTTTAGGTCTTCAACATAAGCTCTAGGATTTGGTAGATAACAGGACTACCGAGGTAAAAGTTAAGCAATCTCCTAATGTCAATACCAATCCAATCCCAGATCATGGAACCGTCAACATGCTGGCAACAATGGATGAATGGAAAAATTGGGATCCTCGTTTCTTTGATCCAACCCATTTTATTAGAGATTCTAAGAAGTACCATGAGGGGAGCATATTGAGTGGAGAAAGAAGTTCCTGCTTGTGGAAAGATTTTCCCTTCCTCCGGAATTAGTAGGGCACATCAGTGGTTTTATTAAGGATGCTTGTCGAAAGGAGTGCAACTCCTTCTGAAGGGCTGTTTATATGTATTAATCAAATAAGCACTTTCTCATCCCATGTTCTATGATCATGTGAACAACCTAGACGAAGAAGCAATAGAGAGTGACCCCACTCAACTCATCGTACCCAGAACTCAGAAGAATCACATAAATGCCCGCGCCTACAGAAAAATCATAAGGCAAAGGACCAAGGCCATGAAGACTCCCAAAAAAGAAGAATCCTCAGAAGAATAACCAGAAGATCAGATATCTGCTATCCCTCTTTCATTATCAAGAATAGGATCCATTGTACCATATCTTCAACCTCTGCCATATTACTAACTGTAGAAACCCAATTTTGTCACCCTCCTCCAGCTATGATGAAATGTGGATCTTGGATGCAACTTCTAACTTCTGATCAACAAAGATGATAGACTAAGAAAACTCAAAAACATTACCTTACCTGAAAACCCTGGAAACCCCTGAGCGGGAGAGTAGAAGGTCTAATTTTGAATTTTTATATATGAAAGAATCTGGTTAAGATGACCACATAGATGGATAGTACTTGGGAATACAATTCCAATGTTATATGGCACATCAAAATCAGACTGACAGATCACTCGCGATCATCCCCTGAAAATTACACTTTCTCGTAAGTATGTCGCGTACACGGACAATCCTGTTGGAAACCTGGAAAAATCCCCTACCTACCCCAAACACCCTAAAATTCATCCCCTACCTACCCATATAACCTGAAAATATTCCCCTACCTGAAACCCTGGAAACCCTCGCATGGGAGAGAAGATGGTCTAATTTTGACTTTTTATATACAAAGGAATCTGGTCAAGATGACCACATAGATGGATAGTACTCGAAAATACAATTCTGACGATATATGGCATGTCAAAATCAGACCATCGGATATCCTGCAATCTAAATCATAGTTTTCACGTGCATGTCACGCACACGAGCCTAGCCAAGCCTACCTCGCATGCCCGTGCACCCACTCAGGCATGGGCCCTCGCCCCCTCTGGCCATAGCCCACTACTGCCCATGCATGCTGCCCATAAGGTGCTACCCCTGTCGCCCATGCTTGCCACCTATATGTGCTGCCCCCTACCGCCCATGTGTACTACCACTACTGCCCATGAATGTTGCCTATGTGTGCTGCCCCTGCCACCCATACCACTACCTGCGCACCCATGCGACTACCCCGTGTGCCATACGCCACACACTTATGACATTGCCTGCACACCTTGTACACATCGCCTGCCCGCTTATACGGACCATGCCTTGTGCACTTCGACCCAGTCTCGCGCACCACCATCAATGGTCGAGATTGATATTCCCTTAACTCGATGGGTGAAGAAATTCCCACTTCGCCCACTTAAGACCAAAAAACCCATTTTTTACCAAGGATTCTATCTCACAAAAAACCCATTTTTTACCCATTTTATAAAAGCCCTCTTCACCCATTTTGGTCTGAGAACCCCTTTTTACTCATTGTATAAAAGCCCTCTTTACCCACTTTAGTTAAAAAACCCTCTTTTGTCCGTTGGATAAAGATGTTCCCTCTTTCTCATTGGCTGAAAAACCCTATAGATACCCCTCCTTTGGATTTTGGACACTAAACAACCCCATCTCACTCCATAGTAGTGAAGCTCTACCCTCCTCCTCCCCTTCCCCTCTTGATTTTCTTCGAGTCTTCGGAGTGATCTTCGTTATGATCTAAAATCTTGTTCGGATCTTCGAAGTGTTCTTTGGGACTTTGAAGATCTTCAATCCAAGTTCTTAGTCCAATCCAATTTTTTCCAAAAATAGTGTGTTCTTCAACCCCCTCCTTTGAGTGTTCTTGAGTTTTATCCGAAATAGTAATCCCTCCCCCTTGAGGTTCTTCAGGTCTATGAAGAGATCTTTGTCAAGATATGAAACTTTGTTCGGATCTTCAAAGTGTTCTTCGAGGCTTTGGGGAGCTTCAATACATTTTTAGGTCAATTCATTTCTTTTCAAAAATAGTAGTTCTAGAGGAAGCCCTGTCCAAGTGCCCCTGGAATCTTTTCAGAAATAGCCATTCCCAGTGGAAGCTCTATCTGAGTGCCACCTCAGCCTAGCTCTCCCCTAGCCTATCCCAGTGGAAGCTCTGTCGGAGTTCTACCTCAACCTAGCCCTCCCTAGCCTATCCCTAGGGGAAGCTCTACCGAAGTACCACCTTAGCCTAGCCCTCCCCTAGCCTAGCCCCAGCGGAAGCTCTACTAGAGTGCCACCTCAGCCTAGCCCTCTCCTAGCCTATCCCCAATGGAAGCTCTATCGGAGTTCCACCTCAGCCTAAGCCCTCCCTAGCCTATCCCTAGTGGAAGCTCTATTGGAGTGCCACCTCATCCTAAGTTCGGAAATAGCCTTCCCTAGCCGAACCTCTGTCCAAATACAAATCCAGAAATAGCCTTCCTTAGCTAAAGCTTTGCCCAAATCCAAATCCAAATCCGAAAGTAACCGTTCCTAGCCGGAACCCTATCCGAATACCATCACAATCAACATCTCTCAAAAAAGGAAGTTGGAGGTCAAGATCATCGTCCCTTGAGCCAAGAGAATCTGTAAGCCAGTTCATGCCGACACTAGTCGGGGTTTCACCCCCTTGACCTGAAACAGGGGCCAAGCTCAGGTATAATTTCATACTTGAATTAGCATAATATAGACTTTATATTGACCTCATTTTAGTGTACATAATTATTTAAATTCATCCAATGTATATATGTGTGATAACTTAGCTATGCATGTGGAATAGTAATAATTGTTGAAAAAATTCATTCTTAAGCATCTAGTAGGAAGACCGGTCAAACTGGGTAGATTGGATGACTAACACCTTCCCAATTCTACAACCTGACACTTACCCTAAATCTCTAAACCAGACCAAATTTGGGGCCCTTTACTTAGGAATTTGACTCACCCCCGGGTCCTAGACCTATAATCTAAGGTGGCGACTCCAAACCCCCACTTGTATAATCCCGATCCCCGTATTGGTCCATCATCAAACCCCCATCTCGAATGATGAATTTCACACTCTTGCAAAATAGGCCTCCATGTATCATAATGCGGTGATACGATGGTGCGGGGCTCGCAGGGTTAGCACACTCGACGACACTCACCCCTCCCCTATGTGAAAAAGAGATAGAAGAGAGAGGAGAGAGGAGAGAGGATGGAATCGACAACGCATGAGTCCAATTTTTGGCCGCTACCCTCACAATGGTGACTCCACTAGGGATAAATGTTAAGCTTCCGATACTAGATGCTACCTTTAAATGCAAAAGCATTTTCCACCACATCTGGCTGAAAACGTGTTTGGCTAACTCCATGTTTGTAATTGTATTTGCTAACCACATCATGCATCGTGCTCTGAGAGCAAATGATACCCACTTCTTGTACAAGAGTGGAAGGTATCGTCAAATGGTGAGGATGTTGTAATTGTGCCAGCACCCTCAGGAAGGTTTGCGCACTTTATGACATTCTGAGATCAGATGCATCATCAAATGGCAAGGATGTCTATAATTGTGCCAGCACCCTCGGGGAGGTCCTTGCACTTTATGGCATTCTAAGATTGAATGATGGTTATCCTACATTACACTATTATACACAATCACTCACGGTTCCACCACCCTGTGGCCAATTGCTTAACTTCGTGTGTAGTTGTGAGTAATGGGCAAGGAAGTCACCCCCTTGATCTCGTACCTATTGGTATATCAAAAGAATCATGTATCTTATCTATATATATCCTATCAAGGAAGCCTTGTTGGTCCTATTGCATCCACCGCATGCTCATATCATGTAGAAAATAGATGAAGAAGCTAGGAGCACCACAAGCTAACTGTCGAACTTGTTTGCGGTCATGAAAAGGAACGTTCCTACATTCCTAAGTGGGCTTTGGATAGAAGGTGTCCCTCATCCTTAAGAAAAAAGTCTAGACACGTGACTTAGGGCAATCCCGTCAAAGTCATGTCAAGTCCCGAGAAGTCCTGAGAAAATCAGGATAAAGGACACCTAGTGGGAAAAGAGTAAGGAAAGCATGACTTTATTACATGGAATATCTTATAGGAATATTCTCAACAAGCCATTTATATGAATCTCTTGCTTATGAAATTGGGTGGACCAGGGGCATCAAACCCTATCCACCCCCTATCATTAAGCGGACTAACTTTGGATGGATCATTGGTTGTTAATCTAGTGAATATGTGAACATGGGGTTGGGAATTCAAGAATCCTAAAATAAACCACTTTTGGTTCAAGCACAATTCCAAACCTCAAGTATTCTCTACGGTCCTTTTAAACACTTTAGGGTGATCAGTAGACTCGCTTAAGTCTAGTATCACCTCCATCATCTCTCCGAGATTGTCTAACACCAAGTGATTACAACCCAGTTCACATGGATCCACCCAACATGAAAACATATGAACAAGCATGGGTCCACCTAGTAGAGACATAGCAAGTTGAAGTTGCTGAAGTCAAGAATGGATTTGCTCAACTATTGCACTTGTTACAGAGCCTACCTAGGATTAATCTTGGGGCTGACACAACTCCTCCTCCAGTAGAGCAAGAACCAACTAGGCCTACAGGTCATCAAGGGACTTCCTCCAGGGATCCTTCTCCGGCTATAATTAATAATGAAGAAGAGGAATTTGTGGCACATATTCAAAAGGAACCTTTAGAGACAGAGAGGGAAAGGAAAATGAGAGAACAATTAGAGAAGCTTGAGGATATGATCAGAGTAGGGAAAAGTTAGGAAAGTCAGGAAAGTCAAACAGTAGATTCTGATTAGATGAGTTTCTTTTCTGGGGTAAGAATCCTTGAAAAGTTCAGGTGTCAAACTGGTAGGTTTGATGAGTCAAGGGATCCTAAGGCTCGTTTGGAGGTATTCCTCAGTATCATGAAGAAATGGCAAATTGCTGACAATCAGATGAGGTAGGTATTCATGTCAACATCATCAGGACAGGAACTAAGGTGGCTCACGCAGTTGGAATCTACACAAGCACAGAATTGGGTGTTAGTAGTGAAAGCCTTCACTAAACAGTACCCCCATAACACTTAAGTAGATAAGGAATGTCGAGAGCTTGAAACTTTGAGACAACAACCTAGAGAAGGATTCACTGCCTTCTTGATTAGGTTTAGAGATAAGGCAGCAGAGATGGTAGATCGGCCTTCAGAAGTAGAGCAAGTAGAGATATTGATTGAGAACTTGTCAAAGCCTTATTATGATGTTCACTACTATCAACATCTGTAGACTTTTGATGCCCTAATAGCCATCGGGACGTGTGTTGAGAACAAGATCCTAAGGGATGCACAATATCAAGACATGGGGAAGAATGCCAAGGGCAGGCTAGACAAGAATCCTAAAACTAATGTGATAGGTGCAGTTCAATAGTCAATATCATCTGTGACCACTTCACCTTCATAGCCGTTTGTATACGATTAAATGATCCATCCTAGAAGGCTCCTCATCCAAGAAGAAAATTCACAGAATTGGGAATGCCTTTGGCCACAATATATGAAAAGTTGAAGAAGCAAGGTCTTTTGGGAACTACAACTCCAAGGGTGATCCATAATCCTCCCCCGAATCAGTATAAAGAGTATGAATACTGCTCTTACCATACTCAAAAGGGACATACTACTAAAAGATGTCTCAGTTTACAACATGCAGTTCAAGATTTGATAGACAACAAGACCATTAAAGTCAAGGTCAAATGCCCTCCCAATGGTATCACCAATCCACTCCCAGACAGTGTGAACAATTTGGATAAAAAAGCCACAGAGAGCGATCCCACTCAACTCATTATATCCAGAGCTCGGAAGAATCACATGAATGCCCGTGCTTATAGGAAAATCATGAGTCAAAGGGCCATGAGGATTCCCAAGAGGAACAAATCATCAGAAGAAGAATTAGAAGATTGGACTCCTACCGTTCATCCTTTCTCATCAACAAAAGAATCCGCATATTACCAACCTCTACCATACCTCCCACCTTCACCATATCACTAGCCTCCGCCATATCATCAACCTTCACCCCACCATCAAGGAGGATGAATTTCCTCATCCTATCACCCCCAATCTTCATATCCTACCTCTCACATTGCATTATCTTCATACCATCCCGCTTCATATCCCTTATCACCCTCATACCAATCCCATTCTCAAGGTTCAGTGTACAATCCAAAAGAAGGATGGATGGATAGGTACAATTGGAAGGATATCCTTGTACTACCAGACTCCCCAAAGATGACCTCATCAATAAGATCAGTGAATGTCTTAGGGGAAGACAAAGATAATGATCCTACTTCTATGATTCAGCCCACCGTACCTCAAGAGGACAACCCAGAGAACATTGAAGAAGTCACAAATGATCTCCTCAGAGTAGTAATGGCATTGGCAGTGGGAGAACAAATCAATGAGCACACCTCCTTAATCCATATAGGGAGTGATATAGAAGATAATACTGGAATAATAGAAGTAGCATTGGTTGAAGATGGGTTCCCCTCTAACAACCCTACAACAATGATCTAGTCAAAGGAGGCCTTAAGCCCTTGGGTACTCATGAAGAGAGAATGGGAAAAGAATGTAAGACTCATCTGGAGTTTGCAACTTCCCACCGATCTGAAGAACCACATCTATTCATTTATGTAAAAACCAAGAGCTCAGGAGCTACATGAGCTCAAGCCTTGTCCTTTCAGAGGAAGATGTATATATATGAACCAAAGAAAAGCACAAAGAATGATGGTTTGCATGCATTGTGCCCAAATCAACTGCAATGGAAAGACCGGTGATGGTGGTCAAAGATGTGGCACCAGGATGGCCTCAATCAATAGGCTTGAAAAGTTGGACTTTATAAAAAGAAGATTAAGCAGCCGTCACCAATCCTCACCCTTAAAAAAGTTTAGCTTTAGGGAATATGAGTTGGATCAACTCGTCTTTGTGAAGAAACAAGTATCTGATATCAGCACCATTGAAGAAATAGCGGCAACTTTCTCAGAAGGAGAAGAAGGCCCTTTGCCACATCTCCTCATCCATCGAGCCACCGAACCACTCCTGAATTGGACTAGCATTGGAGAAGACTTCAAGTTTACTCATGCTACTGAGTCAACTAACCTGAATACCACTGACAAAAGCATCAAGTCAGTTGTCAAGTTTGTAGTTGAGTCTATTGTTTATGATTTCGTGTAGGCCTCCCCTCTCGAGGCAAGTCCAGAGTCCGTGTATGTCGAGTCTGTAACTCCTTCTTTCATGAAAGAAAATTTTGATCCTGAGTATGACTTGCCTCCTTTTTCTGATGATGATCTTAATAAATATCAAAAGCTAATAAAAAATACAAATCAAAGAAATCCCAACCCATCTGTGAGGATACCCGGGTTATTAACCTAGGAACAGACTAATGCCTTCGAGAGCTAAAAATTGGTACTACCCTAGATGATGAAGAAGCAGAACAGATGATTAGTCTTTCGAAGGAGTTTATCGAAGTGTTTGCTTGGTCTTATGAGGATATGCTTGGTATAGACCCCGACATCATGAAACATTGATTGCTGACCTATCCTGGGGCAAAATCAATAAAACAGAAGCTCCGAAGAATGCGGCCAGAATGGAGTGAGAAGATAAGAGAAGAAGTTGTGAAGTAGTGGAATACAGGATTTCTGCAAGTCGTGAAGTACCCCCAATGGTTGGCTAATATAGTACCAACGCCAAAGAAGGATAGCTAGGTACGAATGTGCATAGACTTTGGAGATCTTAACAAGGATACAATCAAATGAACATGCACCCTAAAGGTCAGAAGAAGATAGCCTTCACCAGTCAGTAGGGAGCTTATTGCTACCAAGTGATGCCCTTTAGATTGAAAAATTCTGAGGTAGCTTATCAGCTACATGAACCAATCTTGGATCAAGGATCTCATTTTTGGGGCAAAGCATTGAAAGGCATTGGTCCGTCACCTACAAGCCACTAACCAAGTGAGGCAATGGAAGCAGTCAACAAGAATGTCAAAGCCACATTTAAAAGAAAAAAAAAGAGAGAAGAAAGAAATTAGTTGAGACTCATAAGGATTAGGCATATAAATTGCCACTTGCTTGGGCATATCAGACTTCTATACGATCCTTGACTGGAGGAAACTCCTTTTTCATTGTATATGGGGTTGAGGCAGTACTACTAGAAGAGATTTTGGTACCACCTTTCAAGGTACTTTTGGGTAACCAGTTACCTAAAGGAGAATGGGTGAAGGCCAGACATGATGAACTCAACTTCCTCAATAAAAGACGTATGAAGGCCATGGATAATTTGAAAAAATATCAACTGAGAATGGCAAGGGCATTCAACAAGAATGTGAAGCCCTGTCACATAGAGGAGGGTGAACTTATTCTTCGAGAACAAAGGGCCCTAATTCATGACCCAAGAGGGATTTTCAGGCCTAACTGGAGTGGCCCATTCACTGTCAAAGAGATTTTACCAGGCAAAGCTGTGAAACTCATAGACCACAACAACAAAGAAATATCCGGACTGGTCAACATGGATCAACTCAAGAAATATTTTGTCTAATAGGGTGAATAACCTAAACTGCGTCAGACCTGATTCTTTTCAAGGGATACATAGGCAACTTGACATGTGCAAGTGCAATCTCAACCATATAAAGGCAATAAATTGGTTCCTAAATTAATAATCAAGGTATCTTAAAAGATCATCATAGTTTGTGTCCCCCAAGAATTGTCATATGGCATGCAAGGCTATTAGGTATCTGTCATCACCTATTGGTCCATCAATTCTATCCCCCAAGAATCTCCATTTGGCATGTAAGGCCATTAGATATCTGTCATTCACCTAAGGTCCGTCAAATCCTTATCTAGGATTCTATTGCCCAAAAGTCACCACTTGGCACCAGTTTATCAAGGCCAGTTTGTTCCCCATCCTTGATCAATAAAAAAAAAACTTGATGCAACAGTGGTAAAGGTTTGGTTGTGTCAATAGTTAATGAGTAATGCTTTGAAAAATCGTCACACCTTCTCTTTGCTCGTGACAACTACAGGATAAGTCATAGGCTACTTGGATAAGACATTGAGGAAATGGACCTTAGATATGAGCATAGTGGCACTAAGACTGCTAGAATCTATGAATATGTCAATGTTCAGCCGGATAAAGCAATTGAAGAAAGGAAGAGATATCATTTCCATAGTCCTTGCGGAGACATTCAAAGTACTTGATGACATGAGCCATAGCCATAGGTTTGGGCTTGATCATTATCATGAAAGTTCTGCCATTTTCCAACTCTGGCTACTTGACAAGCTGAAGCTAAATAGGATGTTAGATGGAAGCTAAATAGGCTCTTGGTTGCCAAGAAAGGAGGGAAGCCCCAGAATTCAAACTCATTGATGATTGGAGAGAATACCTATAAGGAAGAATTGTAGAGGGCATTGCATGGAAGTGCCCAGAAAACCACAAGAAGATTTTCTGATAAAGACCCCTGGCTACAACTATGTCAGGTTGATGGGATTGACTCACATGTTTATTTATTTGCCTACGTACATCAGCCGACAATATGAGCTCAAGGCGATGGACCCAAAGGAGTTAGTGAACTTCCACCTACCCCAAGAGTTGTCTCCCCACCTTGTTACTTACCTATCTTGTCTATAGTAGGAAAGTTGTTTCCCTCCCATGTAATTCACTTGGTAATAGAAGGAGGTGATGTTTGGATTTTAGCATCATTCCAGTTATTCTAATGAAGACTTGAGTTGTGGAATTAATCGTGCCTTAAAATTCAAACTTCTGAACTCAAAAAAAAAAAAAAGGAGGGGGGGGGGAAAGAGATAAGTTTTCATTCCAAAATAAAGAGCCAAGTCTGGCCATATAAAAGGTAAAAAAAAAAATGAACATGGGGAGGGAAAAAGAAGAAGAAAAAGCAACATTTGTATTTTGCAGGAACAACAGGAACAGATCTCTAGGGATCACCATCCTCATTTGTGCCATATTTGGACCTACTTACGGAAGTCATCAAGTTACTAGACGTAACAGTATCATGTGCTGACTGCAAACTCGCTAGCTGTGCTATGAGGTCCTCAATCTGGGTAGCGTGGTCAGCATTCTGTTCGCTCAGAGAAGCAACCCACCCATCTTGAGAGGCACAAAATATAGTCAAAGCAAGGAGTAACAATAAAAATAAAATCAAAGATAAAAAAAAATTGTGAAAATCCCCACCCTCAATACAAAAAAAATAAAAAATAAAAAAAAATCAATCAAATAAAAATAAAAAAATTCAAAAATCAAAAGAAATATTTTTAATCAAGAATCAAAATCCAAAATTCAAATCAAGATGCAAAAATCAAAATCCAAAATCAAACTTCAAAGTTCAAAATCAAAACCCAAAATTCAAA
>NC_056567.1:31069397-31077134 GCF_013358625.1 Macadamia integrifolia | reverse complement strand
GTAAAGATTAAAGAGTGTGGGGCTTTTGATGTTTTCAATCTTCCAAAACAAAAAACCAAATTGGATCAAAATTCAAGAGCAGCCCACTTTACTTCTCAATCACTTCATCTTTTATCTTTTGCTTTGCAGATAGTTCCTTCCTCAGAAATCCTATAATTCCTTTTTTTTTTTTTTTTCCTTCTTTAAAATAAGACACAAACAGATTTTTCAGTAAAAGGACAGAGCTATTCATAACAAGGGACCTATTCCTGCAGATGATCACTATTTGCTCTCAAATTGATGGTTTGCTCAGTATATATATGTTGTGTTTCAGATGAGTAGCTCATTTCCATGTCAAATTTGTGTGATGGGTTTTCTCCTTGGGGCCTTTATTACGTATTTCTTCATGGCTGCTCTTACTTCTTCGGTGGAATTTGAAATGGTTCCTTTTTTTCCTCCATCACAGAACTTGACTTCGCATGCTATTGGTGGGTACTTAGTCTCTGTTCTTCAATTCTTGGTGTGTTTGCTTATTTTACAAGTAATTCCTGGAACATTGTATTTTTTAATCCTCTTTCAGATTTTGAGTATAGGATTTGGTGTTACAGAATCCAACCTTGTTTATGTTTTTAATTTCTCTGATAAAGAGAGAGGATTTGGTTTTTGAACCATCTCCAAGAAGCTGACAACCTAACTAAGAGCTTCTTCACTAAAGACTGAAAAACCTTGAAAATGCAGAAGCACATGACAGCAGAAACGTTGGTGCAGCACCTTGCAGGAGTGAACAAGAAACGTTGGTGCAGCAGCTTGCAGGGAGTGAACAAGAAACGTTGGTGCAGCAAGTCGCCTTTAGGTGAAAGAGAGAGTTAGGGCAGAGAGGGAGATATTCGTAACAAAGGGAGAGCGAGTTGAGAGATGAGTCGAGCGAGGAACAGAGACAGAGACAGTCGAGAGAGGAGACGAGCGAGGAACAGAGAGAGAGAGTCGAGAGAGTAGGGAGCTGGGAGTGAAAGAGAGGGTTAGGGCGGAAGACGTAGCAGAGAGGGAAAGTCGAGAGAGAGGGAGAGGGGAAACTCTCATACCTTTTATTTCAAATTGATCTGAACCGAACCAGTTTACTCTGATACGATTTGGTTTAAATTGGTGAACCATTGGTTTAGGATTGTATCAATGGAGGACTAATCTGGACAGTTCATTTGGCATTGTACATGTGTCGACCTCTGCAGGGGATATTGCACACAATTACACAAGATAAGAATTGCAGACGATTTTTATCCCCCAATTCAAGGGCAAAATGACCACTCTAGCTTGTGATCAATGCCTTATCCCTTTTTCTCATTATTCCTATGTTGGTGCCAGGAACACGCAACCATGCAGCAAACTTGAGTTGGAATGTTTGGACTTTACTATCTAGTCCGAGCAAAAGTCCAACTACCTTATCCATAATTGTGAAAGACTTTCTTTCTCCACTTTCCACCAATTAGAAAGAAGAAAAAGAGGTTCACTGTGTGTATATAACTCTTTCTTTTTTTCTTGTCAATGTCGGACTTTTTTTATCAATGAATCAAGTTGGAAAAAAGGTGTGCGGTTAGGTGATTTGATACATGTGTTCTATGCATTTGGTTAAGGCCTTTTTATAATTTATTTAATAAAAAAAATAGGGCATGTAAAGCATGAATCTATAAAATAAGACCCTTAAGGGGAAAAAAAAAAAATTTTTAGAAAAAAAAAGAAAGTTTTCATGTGACGCATTTACGAGTAGACATAGAAAGGAAGAAATGACTATTCTACTTCTTGTTAAAGAAATGACCATTCTACTCCTTATTAAATGAAAAAATTTCACCTTATCCATGCATTCTCAATGGCCTTGTGTTGATGCAGGGGTCATGCAGCCTGACTAAATGACGCATGACTCACACCACTACCCCACATTTAGTCATCCACCACATGATGCTATGAAATGACTCATTTTAACCCTAGCTCTTGAATTCTAATAATTTTTATTTTAATTTAAAATTATTTTTTACTCGAAATAAGTGAGAGCTTTGGTTTCTTGCATGGCCCACCCTTGGAAGAATATTTGTATAACCATATTATCTATCATAATAGTAGGTTAGGTTAGGCAGGCCCAAATTTTGTAAGAAAGTTGAACCTAAAATGTCTTATTCACATGTTAAGTTTCAAGAAAATTTACCAAACAAAAGTTTCACAAGAAAAAAAAAAATCAAGAGATAAGAACTCTGTAAGATAAAGCTTTAAAGTCCAAGGAGAAAGTAATCTCAAATATGGTTTGAAAAATGGAGTAAAAGAGTACTTGGAAAGGTATATAATAATATTTAATTATAAAATTTGACAGATGGACAATACACTTTCATAGGATTAAGGATGCCAATTCAGAATTGAACCGAAAACCAAATTGAATTGAACTGATTTTGTATTTTTTTAAGTGAAATTTCATTTAAAATAAAAACCATTTCTTTGAAGCACTAAATCTAATAAAATGTAATTTATGTAAATCGAACCAAACCTAAATTGATTATGCTGTAAAATCACTTATTATGAGTTATGCAAAAAGGGTTGAAAGGTATTGGATCTGACATTGTGAGATTGTATTTTCGTGAGGTTGTAGTTTTTCCCCCAATTTTATTTGTTTTAACAGGTTATTTCCACTTAAATCAAATTACTAAACTTATGAACAAATTGAATGAAAACGGAATAAAAACTAATAAGAATTGAATAAAATCAGATTTTGATTATGATTTTGAAGGTAGAAAAAGTATTTAATTTCGGTTTTGATTTATACATATTGTGTCATGAACTCAACCGAAATCGAACCAATTGACATCCTTACTTAGGAAGCATGCGAGTTGTGTAAAGAACCTTCTATCAAGAATTAAATTAAATAAGAGAATATATAGTATATTAATACGAATGGACCTCATTCATTTACCATGTCGTATGATATTCGACTTACAGTTGGAACTTTCCTCTTCTATTCAACCTGACATGAAATAAATTAAAAACAAAAAACAAAATGGAATATATTGCAATCATTATTAAAAACACTTACATATCTAACTCAATGGTATAATTAACATGGTAACTAAATTTTACTTCATTTGTCATTTATTTATTTATTCTTTTTATATCTAGGGTGTCTAGATCTTTGAATCGACTAGTCCCTGGGGTCACTGTAATACCACTTACACATGATCAGGTTAATTCGAGACGAAAACTCACGTATGATGGGTCACTATAATACCACTTACAGATGATCAGGTTAATTCGAGACGGAAACTCACGTACGATGGGTCACTGTAATACCACTTACACATGATCAGGTTAATTCGAGACGGAAACTCACGTACGATGACCCTAAGAAGTTAGGTTTGAGACTGAAACTCAAGACCTTGCTTTCTAGGGTGGAGTACCGTGTCCCCTCCAAGCCAACTGTACTAACCCCTTGGGTTCATTTGTCTTTTCAAGCAACTTACTCTTGGGTTCATTGTCATTTAAAATATCAATCAAATTGCTTTTAGTGACATGGAAAATAATAATTAATTACCATATAAAACATGTTATTTAGTTAAATTAATTAAATATGCTACTAAATATACAATTTAGACAGTGAATGCAAAATTTCCATTTTACTTTTTAATTCATTTTCTTTCTCTTTTTAATAACTATAGATCCTTGATTAATGGCATTATCCTACGCACTACCATTGGTAGTTTGGAACAACATGGGAGATTCATCCTATACCATGAGCATGAGGAGTCCTTCTTTGCGTTTATTCTAATTTAACTTCGTTATTATAATAAAAAAAATAAAAAAATTACTACATTTCCCTTGTCTTCTAGTATGGCATAAGGGGGTTTAAGTCATGGAAGGGTCTTTTTTTTCTTGATTTTTCTTGCTCAAAGTAATTCCCCACTAATAAGTACCAAGATCAAGTTTCCCTTCGTTCATGTAATTTTGATCTTTCAACTTCAGGTTGTAAAAACAAAGTTGAGGTTAAGATTAAGCATCAAGATATTTGTCATTCGAAATACTTTGTTTGGAAAATATTTTTCTACACCTTGAGTGAATGAAAATTACATCCATCAATGATCATAAATGTTTACTCTATTATTATATAAGGTTGATGATAATCTTCTATTGTTCCCTAATATCAAACTGTCCCCTACTTTGTTCATCAAAATTTTCTTTTAGCTTTACTCATACAAAATATTTTCTTTAATATGTGAAAACTATTCTTCAATATCTTATTCACTTGCAACATATTTTACTTATTTATTTTTTTAATCTAATAGGGAAAAAAAAAATTTCATCACTACTAAAATATGTCGAAAGTTAAAGAGCGTCAAAAACAGTTTTAATAGAAAAAAAAAAAATCAAATCCAACCCTCCAATGACTTGGCATCCAACCATTTACCTCCCAATCATTCAATGATTGAGACGATTAGAACACACAGCCAAACACCTACCAACACCTAAAGATACATGCCCAATTCCATGGTTGCAAGATAAATGGTTTGTGGTGAAGATGATCTTTTTCCCAAATAGTTATAACAATGCTCACGAGTCTCACGACTCCATGGTCCACAGTCCATACCAAAGATGTATATGTATAACATACGTATACGTATAGAATACTCTCCCAGGTCGTATAAAAACTTGCTCACACAGTCACACGTGTCCGTGAGGCCATCCGTACGGCATATATGATGGTGACGGTTCAATTCTGCTTTTCCTTTTTTGTAATTCTAAATTCTTGTGTCGAAGAGTTCACATATTCTGACCTTCTACATGTGGAGCCCACATAAGAGCCGGCCAACCTCACAGAATATGCCACATAGAACTTCAATACGTCTCAGTTTCGATTAAATTATATTAAATTTGAGTCTCATCTTTAACTTTAGAACTGGGAAAATTCCGAATCTACGTAATCAGAAGATAGCAGAAAGGTTGAATTTTTATTTTATTTTATTTTATTTTTTTATTTAAATGTGTGGTTAACAGAGATGATAGAGGTTTGTTAATGGAGGAAAAAGGGGAAGAGAGATATGATTATTAGTATACGACGAACTGTATACGGTTGAGGTACTTTCTCTGTCTTCGTTTTCCTTCTCTTCGCCCATCTCAGGTTCTCAATTTTTAATTTTTTAGGGGTTTGGGAAGTTTTCTAATCCTTTTTCTGTTCAGACATGGTTTCTTCCAGGCAATGATTGGTGATTCCCTTCTTTTACTGTAGTTCAGTTCTAACTTCTGATCAATTTTTATTTTATTTTTTATTTTTTATTTTATATTTTTAAAATCTTCTGTGAATTTTTTAATTGTTTATTGAGGTTTTCGTGTTGGGATTTTTCAGTATTTTGACGAAGGAGGTCATTGACCTTTCATTTTTTGGAACTGGAAGCGAAAAATGATTTCTTTTTCGTTCAGAGTTTGGATGGCATTAGGGTTTCCGGTGGTCTGATGGAGCTAGAAATCCAATTGCGGAACCTCGATTTGAAGGGATTTTTTATGCTTTGACCTGTTGCAGAGAGAAGTTTGCGGTTTAAATCGCGGTGGGAGCTGGTTTGACAAGTTATTGCTTGTTTTCTGTTTGATGGGACCTGGTTTGACAAGTTCTTACCTGTTGATTAGTTTTCTGCTTGATGGGTTTGAAGGAATTCTGGACAGGGATTTTTTCTGATAGTTCTGCGTAGGAAGTGGAAGGAAGCTATGGACGAGGAAGCAAGCTCATGGTTGAGGAGGGCCAAATTCTCTCGGTCGGTTTATCACAGATTGGATTCTTCGGGATTGCGTTCCATTCCATTATACCTTCCACCGGATCTAGATTTGAGATTGAGGTCGAGGGCTACCGTTCAACTACAGGATCGTGATTCCATATGGAATTTGACGTCGACCACTCGAAGGGATAGCGATCCCAGATTGAAATCGAGGCCTTCCCTCCAACCGAATCGCGGTTCCCAGGTAAATTTGGGGGTTAATCGTGATTCTGTGGCTACCGGACTTCAACGCAATCCAACTACCAGATCTTTATCCCCTCTGCCTGAAAGTTGTCTCTCAGATGCATTTAAGGAAGCTCAATCTGCACAGAAGAGATTCTCCACTCCGGGCCCTCAAAGAAAAGTAACCAATAAAGGGATTGCCGGGAAGATTTTCGCTAGAGATTCTTATCGTACTCGGGCATCGGATTCCACGTCGTCGTCAACTTCGAATTCAGATAAATTGAATAACCGAAAGGAGTCTTCGTGGACGAAGTACTTTGATCATGGGGGAGGAAGGGTCACTGCCGTGGAAACTGCTGCGGATGAATTCAAGGTTGATCTCTCTCAGTTGTTCTATGGGCTTAAGTTTGCCACCGGGGCTCACAGTCGAATTTACCATGGAATTTATAAGGATGAACCCGTTGCAATGAAGATTCTCAGCCCACCTGATGATGACGAAAATAGGGCCATAGCGGCTCGGCTGGAGAAGCAGTTCACTAGAGAAGTTACTCATCTGTCTCATCTCCACCATCAAAATGTGATCAAGGTAGCTCAAGTTTCTTTTTTCTTTGTTCATGGATTAGGGATCTTAGTAATTTACTTTTGTCAAATTATGATCACAGAATTATAATGTTGTTGCAGAAATTACTCCATTTTCCCTTTTGTGTCTTGATGATTATGCATTGCATCGATTCTACTGTTTTCTTTGTCGAGTTCAGCGATATTGCTGTTAGCTGTTCTGTTCCATAATGATGTTTGTGTGAAGCTTCAATCCTATTTGGGCAAAGCTGAGACTTGCTATACTCTGGAGTGTGTAATGATGTTGGTTCCTTCTGGTTAATCTCAGCTCTCAGAAAACAGTTGTTGATTTTGTGTCTGTTCCACATGTTTTCAATTTTCCAAAGTGGGTTCTGTTGGGGATCTTTCAATGAATTTTTGGCATTTTCAGTTGATACAGTTAACAAATTGCTTTTTTTTTTTGGTTGTTGTTGGGGTGGAAAAAGAGAGGGGCCCGGGGGTGGGGGAATTTGCCTCAGTAATTCTGTGGGTCTTCCACTTCTGGATACAACTAAAATTGGGAGAATCATACTTACCAGTTTTGCTCATCTTATTTATGCAGTTGGTAGCCGCATTTAAAGACCCACCAGCCTTTTGTGTCATCACCAAATATATTTCAAGGGGATCTTTGAGAGAATTTTTACACAAACTTGAGCACAAATCTCTTTCCTTACAAAAATTGATAGCTATTGCTCTAGAGATTGCTCGAGGAATGGAATACATTCACTCACAGGGTGTCATTCATCGTGACCTCAAACCAGAGAATATTCTCCTTGATGAAGACTTCCATGTGAAGATTGCTGATTTTGGAATAGCTTGTGAGGAGGCATACTGTGATACCTTGGTGGAGGACCAGGGGACCTTTCGCTGGATGGCACCAGAGTTGATCAAACATAAGGCCTATGGACGGAAGGTCGATATTTACAGTTTTGGACTCATCCTGTGGGAGATGGTAGCTGGGACGATTCCTTATGAGGGAATGCTACCTGCCCAGGTAGCTTATGCTGTTGTGAATAAGGTATATTTCTTATTTTATTGCCTTTATATTAATATGAAACTTCTAGTGGCCATAGATGAACTTCCTCCATCGAATTTTTTATTTATTATTAATTGCAAAAAATGAGGTTAAACAATGCTTTCACTACAACTTTTTTGTGTTGTTGTAAAATGTATCTAGGAATTTACAAACCCCCCCCCCCCCCCC